>NC_053025.1:439293708-439446920 GCF_003073215.2 Triticum urartu | reverse complement strand
GATGCCCCGGAAGGCATCCCCTCTTTCGTCTTCGTCTATTGGTAACTTTACTTGAGGCTATATTTTTATTCACCACATGATATGTGTTTTGCTTGGAGCGTCTTGTATGAATTGATTCTTTGCCTTTTAGTTTTCCACAATCATCCTTGTTGTACATACCTTTTGAGAGAGACACGCATGAATCGTGATTTATTAGAATACTTTATGTGCTTCACTTATATCTTTTGAGCTAGGCAAATTTGCTCCAGTGCTTCACTTATATCTTTTTAGAGCATGGCGGTGGTTTTACTTTATATAAATTGATGAACTCTCGCACTTCACTTATATTATTTTGAGAGTCTTTAAAACAGCATGATAATTTGCTTTGGTTATAAAATTAGTCCTAATATGATAGGCATCCAAGAGGGATATAACAAAAACTTTCATATAAAGTGCATTGAATACTATGAGAAGTTTGATTCCTTGATATTAAAGTCATGCTAGTGAGTAGTTGTGAATTTGAGAAATACTTGTGTTAAGGTTTGTGAGTCTCGTAGCATGCACGTATGGTGAACCATTATGTAACGAAGTCGGAGCATGAGATATTTTTTGATTGTCTTCCTTATGAGTGGCGGTCGGGGGCGAGCGATGGTCTTTTCCTACCAATCTATCCCCATAGGAGCATGCGTGTAGTACTTTGTTTCAATGAAAAATAGATTTTTGCAATAATTATGTGAGTTCTTTATGACTAATGTTGAGTCCATGGATTATACGCACTCTCACCTTTCCGCCATTGCTAGCCTCTCTAGTACCGCGAAACTTTCACCGGTACCATAAACCCACCATATACCTTCCTCAAAACAGCCACCACACCTACCTATTATGGCATTTCCATAGCCATTTCGAGATATATTGCCATGAAACTTTCCATTGTTCTGTTTATTATGAGACGCTCCATCATTGTCATATTGCTATGCATGATCATGTAGTTGACATCGTATTTGTGGCAAAGCCACCGTTCATCATTTTTTTATACATGTCACTCTTGATTCATTGCACATCCCGGTACACCGTCGGAGGCATTCATATAGAGTCATATTTTGTTCTAAGTATCGAGTTGTAATTCTTGAGTTGTAAGTAAATAAAAGTGTGATGATCTTCATTATTAGAGCATTGTCCCATGTGAGGAAAAAAAGAGAAAAGGCCAAAATTGGAGAAGGCCCAAAAAAATAAAAAATGAGAGAAAAATAGAAGGGACAATGTTACTATCCTTTTGCCACACTTGTGCTTCAAAGTAGCACCATGATCTTCATGATAGAGAGTCTCCTATATTGTCACTTTCATATACTAGTGGGAATTTTCATTATAGAACTTGGATTGTATGTTCCAATGATGGGCTTCCTCAAAATGCCCTAGGTCTTCCTGAGCAAGCAACTTGGATGCACACCCACTTAGTTTTCATTTTGAGCTTTCATAAACTTATAGCTCTAGTGCATCTGTTACATGGCAATCCCTACTCACTCACATTGATATCTATTAATGGGCATCTCCATAGCCCGTTGATACGCCTAGTTGATGTTAGACTATCTCCTTCTTTTTGTCTTCTCCACAACCACCTTCTATTCCACCTATAGTGCTATGTCCATGGCTCACGCTCATGTATTGTGTGAAAGTTGAAAAAGTTTGAGAACGTTAAAAGTATGAAACGATTGCTTGGTTTGTCATCGGGGTTGTGCATGATTTAAATATTTTGTGTGATGAAGATGGGGCATAGCCATACTATACGATTTTGTAGGGATATGCTTTCTTTGGCCATGTTATTTTGAGGAGACATAATTATTTTGTTAGTATGCTTGAAGTATTATTGTTTTTATGTCAATATTAAACTTTTATTTTGAATCATACGGATCTGCACATTCATGCCACAATAAAGAGAATTACATGATAAATAAGTTAGGTAGCATTCCACATCAAAAATTATGTTTTTATCATTTACCTACTCGAGGACGAGCAGGAATTAAGCTTGGGGATGCTTGATACGTCTCCAACGTATCTATAATATTTGATTGTTCCATGCTATTATATTATCTGTTTTGAATGTTTTATATGCATTAATATGCTATTTTATATGATTTTTGGGACTAACCTATTAACCTAGAGCCCAGTGCCAGTTCCTATTTTTCCTTGTTTTAGAGTTTGGCGGAAAAGGAATACTAAACGGAGTCCAAACCGAATGAAACTTCCGCGGTGGTTTTTCTTGGACCAGAAGACATCTAGAGGGCCTGGAGTGCACATCAGGAAAGCCACGGGGCGGCCACAAGGTCGGAGGCGCGCCCAGGGGGTAGGGCGCGCCCCCACCCTTATGGATCCGTCGTAACTCCCCCGACCCATTTCTTCTGCCTATATATTCTCAAATATCCCAAAACCTTCCAGGAGAGCCACGAAACCACTTTTCCACCACCGCAACGTTCTATATCCGTGAGATCCCATCTAGGGGCCTTTTCTGGCATCCTGCCGGAGGGGGATTCGATCACGGAGGGCTTCTACATCAACACCATTGCCTCTCCGATGAAGCGTGAGTAGCTAGATGGCTTTTCCTCTCTCTTTGTTTCTCAATACAAAGTTCTCCTCGATGTTCTTGGAGATCTATTCAATGTAATACTCTTTTGCAGTGTGCTTGCCGAGATCTGATGAATTGTGGATTTATGATCAGCTTATCTATGAATATTATTTGAATCTCCTCTAAATTCTTATATGCATGATTTGATATCTTTGGAAGTCTCTTCCAACTATCGATTTGGTTTGGCCAACTAGATTGGTTTTTCTTGCAATGGGAGAAGTGTTTAGCTTTGGGTTCAATCTTGCGGTGCTCGATCCTAGTGATAGAAGGGGAACCGACACGTATTGTATTGTTGCCATCGAGGATAAAAAGATGGGGTTTTCATCATATTGTTTGAGTTAATTCCTCTACATCATGTCATCTTTCTTAATGTGTTAATCCGTTCTTTATGAACTTAATACTCTAGATGCATGCTGGATAGCGGTCGATGTGTGGGGTAATAGTAGTAGATGCAGACAGGAGTCGGTCTACTTTATACGGACGTGATGCCTATATTCATGATCATTGCCTTAGATATCGTCATAACTTTGCGCTTTTCTATCAATTGCTCGATAGTAATTTGTTCACCCACTGTAATATTTTCTATCTTGAGAGAAGCTCTATTGAAACCTATGGCCCCCGGGTCTACTTTCCATCATATAAGTGTACGATCTACAATTTTAGTTCCCTATTTACTTTCTTCAAAATCTTTTACTTTCCGTACGAAAAATATTACTTAAATATTTATCCATCTATATCAGATCTCACTTTGGAAATAACCGTGGAGGGGCTGGCAACCCCTTTATCGCGTTGGGTGCAAGTTGGTGTTTGTTTGTGCAAGTATTCGGTGGCTTGTGTGTTGTCTCCTACTGGATAGATACCTTGTACTCAAAATTGAGGGAAATACTTACTCTACTTTGCTGCATCACCCTTTCCTCTTCAAAGGAAAAGCCAACACAAGCTCAAGAGGTAGCAGGAATATGCCCTAGAGGCAATAATAAAGATGTTATTATCATATTTCCATGTTCATGATAAAGGTTTATTGTGCATGCTATAATAGTGTTGATCGGTAACTCAGATACATGTGTAGATGCATAAACAACACCGTATCCCTAGTGAGCCTCTACTAGACTAGCTCGTTTATCAAACATGGTTAACATTTCCTAACCATAGATGTCGGTGTCAAAACTGGCAGACCTCGGGGTAGGGGGTCCCAAGTTGTGAAACTGGCAGACCTCGGGGTAGGGGGTCCCAAGTTGTGGATCTCGGACAGATGGTAACAGGAACAGAGAGATGATGTTTTACCCAGGTTCAGGCCCTCTTGATGAAGTTAAAACCCTATGTCATACTCTTGTTTATATTAATGGAGATGTATCTAGTAAAGATTTGATCTACCCTGAGATCGTAAGATGTGGTCTAACTCTAGGGCTAGGTGAATGATATTGCGTTAATGTTCCCCCTACGGGCTTAATACGTCGAATAATTTTTGATTGTTCCATGCTGTTATATTATCATTCTTGGATGTTTCATAATCATTTTATATCATTTTTTGGTACTAACCTATTGACATAGTGCCAAGTGCCAGTTGCTATTTTTTCCATGTTTTTACATCGCAGGTAATCAAAACCAAACAGAGTCCAAACGCAGCGAAACTTTTTGTGGATTGTTTTGGACCAGAAGACATCCAATGGGCTGGAGGAGCGCGTGGGGGTGCTCCGACGGGAGCACAACCCACCAGGGCGTGCCTGGAGGCCCAGGCACGCCCTGGTGGGTTGTGTCCACCTCGGGTGCCCCTCGGACCGCCTGTTTGCACTATAAATACCCCAATATTCCAGAAACCATATGGGAGTCGACGAAAATCAATTCCAGCCGCCGCAGAGTCCTGAACCTCCAGATCTAATCTAGACACCGTCACGGAGGGGTTCACCACTTCCATTGGTGCCTCTCCGATGATGCGTGAGTAGTTCTTTGTAGACCTTCGGGTCCGTAATTAGTATCTAGATGGCTTCCTCTCTCTCGTTTGATTCTCAATACAATGGTCTCTTGGAGATCCATATAATGTAATTCTTTTGCGGTGTGTATGTTGGGATCCAATGAACTTTGAGTTTATGATCCGAACTATCTCTTTTTATCCATGAAAGTTATTTGAGTTTCTTTGATCTCTTATATGCATGATTGCTTATAGCCTCGTATTTCTTTCTACGATATTTGGGTTTTTTTTGGCCCACTTGATCTATTTATCTTGCAATGGGAAGATGTGCTTTATAGTGGGTTTCGATATTACGGTGCTTGATTCAGTGACGGAAGGGGAACCGACACGTATTATCGTTGCTACTAAGGATAATACGATGGGGGTCTATTTCTACATAAATAGATCTTGTCTACATCATGTCATCGTTCTTATTGCATTACTCCATTTCTGCATGAACTTAATACACTAGATGCATGCTGGATAGCGGTCGATGCGTGAAGAGTAGTAGATGCAGGCAGGAGCCGATCTACTAATCTTGGACGTGATGCCTATATAATGATCATCGCCTGGATATCATCATGATTATTTGAAGCTCCAATTGCCCAATAGTAATTGTTTTACCCACCGTTTGCTATTTTTCTCGAGAGAAGCCACTAGTGAAACCTACGGCCCCTGGGTATCTTTCTCATATTATTTGCCTTTGTGATCTATTTTATTTTCCTTTTATTTTCAGATCTGTTAAACCAAAAAGACAAAAATTCCTTGCTGCAATTTCGTTTATTTGGTATTCGATCTATCAATATTTACAACTCTCTCATGTCCGTTTGCCAATTTCTGGCGCCGTTACCCGAAAGTGATTGACAACCCCTTTTACACGTCGGGTTGCGAGTATTTGTTATTTCTTTATAGGTGATGTCTGTGTACTTTTGCTTGGTTCTCCTACTCGTTCGATAACCTTGGTCTCATCACTGAGGGAACTACCTATCGTTGCTGTAGTGCATCATCCCTTCCTCTTTGGGGAAATACTGACGTAGTTCTAGCAGACATCAAAAGGAATTTCTGGCACCGTTGCCGAGGAGGATCATCTACATCTACCAGGTTCCTAATCACAAATCTCATCTCCTTGCAATTTACATTATTTGCCATTTGCCTCTCGTTTTTCTCTCCCCCACTTCACAAAAATTTTCCGTTTTATTCGCCCTCTTTTTTGTTTGCCGTTTTCTCGTTAGATCTATCCTTTGCTTGCAATCATGAGTGACTTTGGTATGGCAGCAATAGATGATGGCCTAACTCCTAAGATTGGACGTACGGGAAATCTGGATGCTAAAACTTTTATCTTGGGGCAAGGGAATGTTATGTGAAAAGAACATATCCAAGAATTTTTCAATTGGGTTGGAAACCTAAGTCTTGATGATGCTCCTATACTTAGAACTACTAGATCTTATGCGGATGCTATTTCAGCACTAGTTCTGAAACTTGAGACTAAATTTATCCGTACACATCCTACTTTGCAAAGATTGTTTTTTGAGCTTCCCGCTATAAAGAATCCTAAGGCTAAAAAGCTGGCCACTCTTGTTCTTATGAATGAGTTTCACAACATCATACGGGAAGCTAGGGAAATCTTTGATTTTTACGGTATTAATCGTGAAAAGCCCATGATAGATGAAATATTCTATATCTAAATAGCTAGCCCCCACTAACATATGTCTCTCAACATGCAAGCATGCCACATCATCAAGCAACATGCATGGCAAAATGCCCACCACAACATGCATTCATGCACATGAAAATGTCCATCTCAACATGCAAACATATATTAGATATTTTACAATACATTAATCAAACACAATAAAGCATATGGATTTGCAATTTTAGTTTTCGTAGTATCACTATTCACGTTCCATAGAAATCACATATCATTGAAATGTATTGCAAATATTCCCGCAATAATGTGCGGGTATTATCTAGTTCTTTACAATAGTGATTACGTGTTAAGACATTTTCTTGGGGATAATAAAATCTTTGATCCGAATCTTAAAAAAGAAGTCCATATTCTAGATGTAATAAACCAAGTTTTCAATAATGTTAATCAACATTACTCTTGGATTGTTGTCGGAAATCAACGTGGTTATGATAATGAGCAACTTAATAGTGCTAAGGTTTCTATGGATAATATGCTTTATGTTGTTCTTACAAAACCCCATGATGAAAACACCTCTAAGGGAATAAAGAAAAAGGATGACAAAACTTAGATCCTTGCTTTATGCCTAGCTAGCGGCGTAAAACGATAGCGCTTGTTGGGAGGCAACCCAATGAATAAAATTTATTTTTGCTTTTTTCTTCCTGTTTTTTAGTGTTGGCACAATTATGCTACTGTTATGATTGTGTTTTTGTGTTTTAATTAGTGTTCGTTCCAAGTAAAGCATTTAGGATCATCATGGGTGATAGTTGGTTGATGTTGCTAAAAAACAGAAACTTTTGCACTCACGAAAAAATTCTCATTTCTAACCAGAGTGCACTAAAATACCAATTCTTTTTGCAGAAGATTAACATACAAATTTCTCACATTGTCCTAATTTTGCAGAATTTTTGGGGTTACAAAAGTATTAAAAATATCCAGATTGATACAGACTGTTCTGTTTTTGACAGATTCTGTTTTCTTTGCGTTGTGTGCTTGTTTCGATGATTCTATGGTTTTATTTAAAGAGTTTTTGCCATAGAAAAGTTGGAATACAGTAGAATAATGCAAGAATAAAATATGATTTGGTTTGCAACATCACTTATAGTAGTGATTTATTTTCTTATACTAATGGATCTCACGAAGGCTTTGCTGAGTTTTGTGTGATTCAAGTTTTGAAGTTTTGGGTTATCTTACGATGGATGAAGGAATAAGGAGTAAGAAGAACATAAGCTTGGGGATGCCCATGGCACCCCAAGTTATTATCCAAAGAGAGCAAGCAACTAAGCTTGGGGATGCCCTGAGTGGCATCCCCTCTTTCTTCTAACAACCATCGGTATTTTACTCGAAGCTATATTTTTATTCGTCACATACTATGTGTTTTGCTTTGAGCGTCTTGTATGATATGATTCGTTGCTTGCTTTGCTTTTTGTTTTTTGTTTGCTGGACACACCTATTTGAGAGAGCCAAAATTATGCCATGACTTGTTAGAATTGCTCTCTATGCTTCACTTAAAGTTTTATGAGCTATGTATTTACTCTAGTGCTTCACTTATATCTTTTTGAGTATGGTGTGCTTTAGTATTTTTGAAGAAATGCTCTCTTGCTTCACTTATATTTATTTGAGAGTTAGTAAAATTTTCAAGAAATTCTCTCTGGCTTCACTTAAATTAGTTTAGAGAAAGAAATACTATGCTCACGATCTTCACTTATATTTGTTTGAGCTTATCAAAAGCAAGATATGAAAATTAGTCCCAAAGTGATAGATATCCAAGAAGGATATAATAAAATATTTCATGAAGATCATTGGATAAAATAAACTTGATTCTTAGTAATAGTTTTGAGATATGCTGATGTGATATGTGAGTCATCTTGATGAGTAATTGTGTTTTAGTAAGAATATTGGTGTTAAGGTTTGTGATTCCCTATGCAAGCACGGAAGTCAATAGTCATGCAATGAGATTACATCCTAGTTGTGCTGCATTATTCGGTGTTAATTATGCTTAATGCTCACTTATGAGATTATTCGTTCTTGGTTGTTCACTTCCCAATATTTTGCTAGCCTTCATTTTGCACTAAGTATGGTCACTACTTGTGCCTCCAAAATCCTTTAAACCAGTTTTGCCATATGAGTCCACTATACCTACCTATATGCAGTATTATTTTGCCATTTTAAGCAAATTTGTATGTGCCACCTCTAATATTCAAAATAAATTTCTCTTTTGTTTGCTCGTACCGCTCGCGAGGGGTGAGGGGTGGCTAATATTTTCCATGCTAGATGTGTTAATCTCACGATGAGTGTTTATTCACTTGTCATTACACAAGAGTAAGGCAAAGGTATTAGGGATGCCCAGTCTTGAAATGAAAAATGAATTTACTTTTTGTTGTCAAATAATGAATTCCTTGGAAAGTGTTGGTATGGAAGGCGCCCGTGGATACGGTTAGCCATGGAAAGTGAAAGTATGGTGGAAAAGGACTAAACTTTATTTTCTATTTGGGAACCGCCTACGATATATCTAGCATGGAAAGTGTTGGGAACTCTAAGTCTTTTTCGTTGGTGGGGAAAGTATGCCTCTCAAAATGTTTTTATCTCTCAATTTTTCGCTTTGAGCTCTGGCACCTCTACAAATCCCTTCTTCCCTCTGCGAAGGGTCTTTCTTTTACTTTATGAAATTTTTATTTTGATTCTCCATCCTCTCTCATAAAATCACCAACTAGGGGGCACTATGATCGTACTTGAGCATTGAGTGTAGTTAATATGCAGTGTGTTTCATGAATGGATCAATGATTGAGCATGATGGGCTAGGGATAGCTTATTTTAGCATTGATATTTTGAAAGACATGGCTGCTTGTTGGTATGCTTGAGTATCTAAATTATCATGTTAAAACTAGACTATTGCTTTGAACAATACAAAAGTACAAATGTCCATGCTATAAAGAAAAGAATATGAGATGACATGTTAGGCAGCATTCCACATCAAAAATTCTGTGTTTATCATTTACCTACTCGAGGATGAGCAGGAATTAAGCTTGGGGATGTTGATACATCTCCAACGTATCTATAATTTTTGATTGTTCCATGCTATTGTATTATCATTCTTGCATGTTTTATAATCATTTTATATCACTTTTTGGTACTAACCTATTGACATAGTACCAAGTGCCAGTTGTTTTTTGCATGTTTTTTACATCACAGGTAATCAATACCAAACAGAGTCCAAATGCAAATGAAACTTTTTGTGGATTTTTTTAACCAGAAGACATCCAATGGGCTGGAGAAGCGCCTAGGGGGTGCTCCGAGGGGAGCACAGCCCACCAGATCCCCTAGGGGAGTGTCGAATTTAGTCAATTCCAGCCACTGTAGAGTCCAGAACCACCAGATCCAATCTAGACACCATCACGGAGGGGTTCACCACTTCCATTGGCACCTCTCCTATGATGGGTGAGTAGTTCTTTGTAGACCTTCGGGTTCGTATTTAGTAGCTAGATGGCTTCCCCTCTCTCATTTGATTCTCAATACAATGGTCTCTTGGAGATCCATATGATGTAATTCTTTTGCGGTGTGTTTGTTGGGATCCGATGAACTTTGAGTTCATGATCAGATCTATCTCTTTTTGTCCATGAAAGTTATTTGAGTTTCTTTGATCTCTTATATGCATGATTTCTTATAGCCTCGTATTTCTTCTCCGATATTTGGGTTTTGTTTGGCCAACTTGATCTATTTATCTTGCAATGGGAAGAGGTGCTTTGTAGTGGGTTCGATCTTATGGTGCTTGATCCAGTGACAGAAGGGGAACCGACACGTATGTATCGTTGCTACTAAGGATAAAATGATGGGGTCTATTTCTACATAAATAGATCTTGTCTGCATCATGTCATCATTCTTATTGCATTACTCAGTTTCTCCATGAACTTAATACACTAGATGCATGTTGGATTGCGGTCGATGTGTGGAGTAATAGTAGTAGATGCAGGCAGGAGTCGGACTATTAATCTTGGATGTGATGCCTATATAATGATCATTGCTTGGATATCGTCATGATTATTTGAAGTTCTATCAATTGCCCAACAGTAATTTGTTTACCCACTATTTGCTATTTTTCTAGAGAGAAGCCACTAGTGAAACCTTTTATTTTCAGATCTATTGAACCAAAAATACAAAAATACCTTTCTGCAATTTATTTGATTTTGCGTTCAATCTATCAATATTTACATCCCTCTCACGTCTGTTTGACAATTTCTGGCACCGTTAGCCGAAAGGGATTGACAACCCCTTTTACACGTCGGGTTGCGAGTATTTGTTATTTCTTTATAGGTGCTGCCTGCGTACTATTGCTTGGTTCTCCTACTCGTTCGATAACCTTGGTCTCATCACTGAAGGAAACACCTACCGTCGATGTAGTGCATCATCCCTTCTTCTTTGGGGAAATACCGACATAGTTCTAGCAAACATCAAAAGGAATTTCTGGCGCCGTTGCCGAGGAGGGTCATCTACATCTACCAGGTTCCTAATCACAAATCTCATCTCCTCGCAATTTACATTATTTGCCATTTGCCTCTCATTTGCCTCTACCCCACTTCACAAAAAATTGCCGTTTTATTCGCCCTCTTTTTCGTTTGTTGTTTTCTCGTTAGATCTATCCTTTGCTTGCAATCATGAGTGACTTCGGTATGGCAGCAATAGATGATGGCCTAACTTCTAAGATTGGACGTGCGGGCAATCTGGATGCTAAAACTTTTATCTTGGGGCAAGAGAATGTTATGGGAAAAGAACGTATCCAAGAATTTTTCAATTGGGTTGGAAACCTAAGTCTTGATGATGCTCCTATACTTAGAACTACTAGATCTTATGCGGATGCTATTTCAGCACTAGTTCTGAAACTTGAGACTAAATTTATTCGTATGCATCCTACTTTGCAAAGATTGTTTTTTGAGCTTCCCGCTATAAATAATCCTAAGGCTAAAAAGTTGGCCACTCTTGTTCTTATGAATGAGTTTGACAACATCATACGGGAAGCTAGGGAAATCTTTGATTTTTACGGTATGAATCGTGAAAAGCCCGTAATAGATGAAATTATTTACAATAGTGATTATGAGTTAAGACATTTGCTTGGGGATAATAAAATCTTTGATCCGAATCTTAAAAAAGAAGTCTATATTCTAGATGTAATCCAACAAGTTTTCAACAATGTTAATCAACATTAATCTTGGATTGTTGTCGGAAATCAACATGGTTATGATAATGAGAAACTTTATAGTGCTAAGGTTTCTATGGATAATATGCTTTATGTTGTTCTTACAAAACCCCATGATGAAAACACCTCTAAGGGAATAAAGAATAAAGATGACAAAACTTAGATCCTTGCTTCATGCCTAGCTAGGGGCGTAAAACGATAGAGCTTGTTGGGAGGCAACCCAATGAATAAAATTTATTTTAGCTTTTTTTCTTCCTGTTTTTTAGTGTTAGCACAATTATGCTACTGTTATGATGGTGTTTTTTGTGTTTCAATTAGTGTCTGTGCCAAGTAAAGCCTTTAGGATCATCTTGGGTGAAAGTTGTTTGATCTTGCTGAAAAACAGAAACTTTTGCACTCATGAAAACAATTCTAATTTCTAACTAGAGAGCGCTAAAATACCAATTCTTTTTGCAGAAGATTAATATACAAATTTGTCACGTTGTCCTAATTTTGCAGAATTTTTGGAGTTACAGAAGTATTCAAAATATCCAGATTGCTACAGACTATTTTGTTTTTGACAGATTCTGTTTTCTTTGCGTTGTGTGCTTGTTTCGATGATTATATGGTTTTGTTTGAAGAGTTTTTTCCATAGAAAAGTTGGAATGCAGTAGATGTAATGCAAGAATAAAATATGAGTTGATTTGCAACATCACTTATAGTAGTGATTTATTTTCTTAGACTAACGGATCTCACGAAGGCTTTGTTGAGTTTTGTGTGATTCAAGTTTTCAAGTTTTGGGTTATCTTACGATGGATGAAGGAATAAGGAGTAAGAAGAGCCTAAGCTTGGGGATGCCCATGGCACCCCAAGTTATTATCCAAAGAGAGCAAGCAACTAAGCTTGGGGATGCCCCGAGTGGCATCCCCTCTTTCTTGTAACAACCATCGGTATTTTACTCGAAGCTATATTTTTATTCGTCACATACTATGTGTTTTGCTTGGAGCGTCTTGTATGATATGAGTATTTGCTTGTTTTTCTTTTTGTTTTTAGTCTTGATCCTTTGCTGGACAGACCTATTTGAGAGAGCCAAAATTATGCCATGACTTGTTAGAATTGCTCTCTATGCTTCACTTAAAGTTTTATGAGCTATGGATTTGCTATAGTGCTTCACTTATATCGTTTTGAGCACGGTGTGCTTTAGTATTTTTGGAGAAATGCTCTCTTACTTCACTTATATTTTTTGAGAGTTAGTAAAAATTTCAAGAAATCCTCTCTTGCTTCATTTAAATTAATTTGGGAGAAAGAAATACTATGCTCATGATCTTCACTTATATTTGTTTGAGCTTACCAAAAGCAACATATGAAATTTAGTCCCAAAGTGATAGATATTCAAGAAGGATATAATAAAATATTTCATGAAGATCATTGGACAAAATAAACATGATTCTTAGTAATAGTTTTGAGATATGATGATGTGATATGTGAGTCATGTTGATGAGTAATTGTGTTTTAGTAAGAATATTGGTGTTAAGGTTTGTGATTCCCTATGCAAGCACGAAAGTCAATAGTCATGCAATGAGATTACATCCTACTTGTGGTGCATTATTCGGTGTTAATTATGCTTAATGCTCGCTTATGAGATTATTCGTTCTTGGTTGGTCGCTTCGCAATCTTTTGCTATTCTTCATTTTGCACTAAGTATGGTCACTACTTGTGCTTCCAAAATCCTTCAAACCACTTTTGCCATATGAGTCCACTATACCCACCTATATGCAGTATTCTTTTGCCGTTTTAAGCAAATTTGTATGTGCCATCTCTAATATTCAAAATAAATTTCTCTTTTGTGTGCTCATACCGCTCGCGAGGCAGTGAGGGGTGGCTAATATTTTCCATGCTAGATGTGTTATTCTCACGATGAGTGTTTATTCACTTGTCATTGCACAAGAGTAAGGCAAAGGTATTAGGGATGCCCAGTCCCGAAATGAAAAATGAATTTACTTTAGGTTGTCAAATAATAAATTCTTTGGAAAGTGTTGGTATGGAAGACGCCCGTGGATACGGTTAGCCATGGAAAGTGAAAGTATGGTGGAAAAGGAATAAACTTTATTTTCTGTTTGGGAACCGCCTACGATATATCTAGCATGGAAAGTGTTGGGAACTATAAGACTTTTTCGTTGGTGGGGAAAGTATGCCTCTCAAAATGTTTTTATCTCTCAATTTTTCGCTTTGAGCTCTGGCACCTCTACAAATCCCTACTTCCCTCTGTGAAGGGTCTTTCTTTTACTTATGCAATTTTTATTTTGATTCTCCATCCTCTCTTATAAAATCACCAACTAGGGGGCCCTATGATCGTACTTGAGCATTGAGTGTAGTTAATATGCTAGTGTGTTTCATGAATGGATCAATGATTGAGCATGATGGGCTAGGGATAGCTTATTTTAGCATTGATATTTTGAAAGACATGGCTGCTTGTTGGTATGCTTGAGTATCTAAATTATCATGTTAAAACTAGACTATTGCTTTGAACAATACAAAAGTACAAATGTCCATGCTATAAAGAAAAGAATATGAGATGACATGTTAGGCAGCATTCCACATCAAAAATTCTGTGTTTATCATTTACCTACTCGAGGATGAGCAGGAATTAAGCTTGGGGATGTTGATACATCTCCAACGTATCTATAATTTTTGATTGTTCCATGCTATTGTATTATCATTCTTGCATGTTTTATAATCATTTTATATCACTTTTTGGTACTAACCTATTGACATAGTACCAAGTGCCAGTTGTTTTTTGCATGTTTTTTACATCACAAGTAATCAATACCAAATAGAGTCCAAACGCAACGAAACTTTTTGTGAATTTTTTTGACCAAAAGACATCCAATGGGCCGGAGAAGCGCCTAGGGGTGCTCCGAGGGGAGCACAACCCACCAGGGCGCACCCTGGTGGTTTGTTCCCACCTCGGGTGCCCCCAGACCGCCTCTTTGCTCTATAAATACCCCAATATTCCAGAAACCCTAGGGGAGTGTCGACTTTAGTCAATTCCATCCGCCGTGTAGAGTCCAGAACCACCAAATCCAATATATACACCATCACGGAGGGGTTCACCACTTCCATTGGTGCCTCTCCGATGATGCGTGAGTAGTTCTTTGTAGACCTTCGGGTTCGTATTTAGTAGCTAGATGGCTTCCTCTCTCTCTCGTTTGATTCTCAATACAATGGTCTCTTGGAGATCCATATGATGTAATTATTTTGTGGTGTGTTTGTTGGGATCGGATGAACTTTGACTTTATGATCAGATCTATCTCTTTTTGTCCATGAAAGTTATTTGAGTTTATTTGATCTCTTATATGCATGATTTCTTATAGCCTCGTATTTCTTCTCCGATATTTGGGTTTTGTTTGGTCAACTTGATCTATTTATCTTGCAATGGGAAGAGGTGCTTTGTAGTGGGTTCGATCTTACGATGCTTGATCCAGTGACAGAAGGGGAACCGACACGTATGCATCGTTGCTACTAAGGATAAAACGGTGGGGTCTATTTCTACATAAATAGATCTTGTCTGCATCATGTCATCATTCTTATTGCATTACTCAGTTTCTACATGAACTTAATACAGTAGATGCATGTTGGATAGCGGTCGATGTGTGGAGTAATAGTAGTAGATGCAGGCAGGAGTCAGTCTACTAATCTTGGATGTGAAACCTATATAATGTTCATTGCCTGGATATCGTCATGATTATTTGAAGTTCTATCAATTGCCCAACAGTAATTTTTTACCCACTTTTTGCTATTTTGCTTGAGAGAAGCCACTAGTGAAACCTACGGTCTTTGGGTCTCTTTCTCATATTATTTGCCTTTGCGGTCTATTTTATTTGCCTTTTATTTTCAGATCTATTAAACCAAAAATACAAAAATACCTTGCTGCAATTTATTTTATTTGGCGTTCGATCTATCAATATTACAACTTTCTCACATCCGTTTGCCAATTTCTGACGCCATTACCCAAAAGGGATTAACAACCCCTTTTACACGTCGGGATGCGAGTATTTGTTATTTCTGTATAGGTGTTGTTTACGTAGTGTTGATTGGTTCTCCTACTGGTTCGATAACCTTGGTCTCATCACTGAGGGAAATACCTACCATCGCCTCATCCCTTCATCCTAGAGCTACGCAGTGCATGATATCTTTCCACCAACATTACCGCCCGCACTCCAGGCGCGGACCAGCAAGTGCCCGCTCCCAACGCAGGGGGGAGCTGGTAGTCTTCATCCCCCATCTCATCCGGGGCTTGGGGTTCCCACTGCACCCATTTGTGAGCGGGATTATGTTTTATTATGGGCTTGACTTCTACCACATGGCCTCAAACTCCATCCTCCACCTCGCCTCCTTCATGATAGTTTGCGAGGCCTTCCTCCGCTATGAGCCGCACTTTAGTCTATGGCTGAAGAGTTTCAAGGTCAAGCTGAAGTCGAGCGCCTCCGATATAGCGGAGTGCGGAGGGGCCATGGTTAGCAAAAACCAGGGGACCGAATGGTTCAAGGGCACCTTCATTGAAACAGTGAAGGAGTGGCAGTGGGAGTGGTTCTAAATCACCGAGCCTCTCACCCATGGCCAGGCCGAGGTCCCAACCTTTTCGGTCGGGCCTTCGAAGAAGCTCAAAACCTGGAGGGAGAAGGGCGTCGCCTGGGGGAATCCAGATGAGGTGGAGATGTTGATCAAGAATATCAAGTGGTGGTCCACCGATAAGGACCTCCAGCTCCCTAACGTGGTCAACGTTATGCTCAATCGCTGTATTCTTCCGCTCGAACTCTGACCCAAGCCGATGTGGGAGCACAAGCCCGAGGACACGGGGCCCAGCCACCACTTCTTCCATGCCACTTTGGCCAGCATGTGGACGCGGCTCCTTAAGCTGGCCAGGGACAAGATCCCCAAGGAAGGGCAGGATCTCGGCTTCGAGGTTGGCTATGAGGCCCCACCGGTAAAGTATACGCTTATGCTTTTTATTTCTGTACTCCAAGACGGCTCTTGACGAATCACCATGTTCTTTGTTCACAGAAGTGGTTGGCCAGGTTGCAGAAAATGCGGTGCCCAGCCCCACTGCCCGAGGAGCCAATAACTCCCCTACTCACGACGCTCCTCGTCGAGGAGCCGCACGTGGTGGCCCCCAAAGGGATGAAGTCCCTAAAGGGCAAGGCGAGTGCTCGGGCTTGAGAGACCTCGGTCTCCCAATCCTAGAGGAGACCCACGTCTCCTCTGCCCATGAGGATGATGCGGAGGAGGGTGAGGAGGAACAGAACCCTCCTCCTAAAGGGAAGAGGGCAGAGTTGGAGGACGCTGAAGCCGACATGCAGACCAAGGGCTCGAAGAAGCCGCCAGCAAGTCGTCGGAGTGAACGGAGTTCTTCGATGAATCGGAGGATGATCCCCTTGCCATGGGGAGGAAAAAACTGGCACCCCGAGGTTAAGTCATTGCTTTTGTACCCTGAATTCTCGATAAGTCCTTTTAGTAATAGCAATATCATAAGGGGGCTTTTTACGCAGTCCGCCAAGGGAGCACCCCAGTGACTCCTTGAGTGGGCTGCCACCCGACAACGGGACTCCGAAGCCCACCACTCCTCCACCAGCTCATGACAAGCTGGGGGAGGCGACATCTACTCTGCCCCCCCAAACCAACGTGGCGGGGGCCTAAGAGTTGGTTGTCATGGCTGAGGTTGATGCCTCGGCCCAACAGGACCTAAGGGAGAAGATGCCCGAGGTCGTCAAAGAGGGGTGGGCCAGTTATTGGTCCAGCCGACGTTCACTCCAGCTCCGCCATCCTAGGTGGAGACCACCCGGGTCAGTGCCCATGCGCCTGGATCCAAGGTCATCCTACCACCCCCACCTCCTGCCCAAGGGCAGGCTGGCGCGGGGTGGACCGAAGAGATGGAGGAGACCTTAAGGGGTTCCTCCCTTAAGGAAGAGCATTGTGCCTTGATAGGCGTAGCGCTCCAGGGCTTCCAGTCCGTAGGGGCAGGCCTGCACGAGGTCTTCAAGAGCCTCATTACGAGCTTCGAGGTACTCATTTATCTTTATGCGGGGATGATTGGGTTGTAGTTAGATTTTCTTTGCAAATTATTGTTACTGTCCGAGGACATGATATCACGGCCTTCTAAACAGCATAGTGAGCGAGTAGCCCCCAAGCCCAAAGCTTGTTTCAAGAAACCGACATTGGGATCGTGTATCAGTAGGAGCTTAATATGTAGCCCCTAGGACGCTGCCTAAGGAAATCGTCCTGGAGTCCCAATATATTGATTGCGGGTGTGTAAAAAATTCTTGTTGGTAGGTTTCGACCTCTTCTTTGGACTCTGTCTCCGAGGAGATTGCGGACATGAACCGGAAGCTTGAGAGGTCCCAGGAGGACCTCAACCTGATGAAAAGAGGTTTGAGTAGTCACAAGGTAAGTGATCTGGACTTGCGTTCAATAAGTTATATGGAACCCAAAATGCATGATGTTTTTGTGTTGATTGGAAAACTGATGTCGAACTGTTGAAATGACAACAACGGTAGTAGAGCTTGAGGCGCTCAAGGCCAAGCTCAAGAAGGCTCGGTAGGAGGTAGAGTAGTATAAGGCTGTGGCCGCGAAGGCGGAGGAGGCCCGAGCCGCCGAGAAGGTGGCTGGGGAGAAGGACCGGGCATGGGTCCAGGAGGTCGAGGAGACCCTAAAGGGCGTGTTCGAAGCACGCGACAAACTTTAGGTGGAGGAGAAGCAAGCCAAGGAAGATCTTGGGAAGCTCTAGCTTGCATACTCCGAGCTCCAAACCACGGCCCGTGCTGACCGCGAGGTGCTCCAGCAGGTAGAGCAAATCGCCTCGGGTAAGCTATATTTATTGTACTATGTGTTTGGCAGTAAAGGGTGCGTCGAGCTCACCTAGCTATGGTGTTCTACAGAAGTCTTCACGAATCCCCCGGAGAGCGTGGCGGATGCCATTGCGCACTTCGACTAGCCGGCGGGTCATGAGGTGGAGAAGGCATTCTGGGGGCAGTTCCTGGGGTCTCCTTCAACACAGCTACTGAATCATCGAGTGAAGCAGATGGCGGAGTTATTTTGTTTGGCGAGACCGGCGCTTCAAGACCTCTGTGTCGCACTGTGGCCCACCGAAGCCCTTCCAACTAGCTTCTTCGGCCTTTTTGGCACGCCCGCGAGACGTTGTCACGTGAATTAATAGTTGGAGGAGGTCTGCATGCTCGGAAGGAGCGTGGAAGGCGTATGCCTACGTGAAGACGCAATTTTGGAAGCTTGATGCGGTGAAGGTTGCCACGGGACCCCTTGCAGATAAGCCGCGCACCACGGAGCAGTTTTTTGCCAAGGTGGAGGAAGGAGTCCGGGTTACTAAGTCCATGTGTCCAAAGGACACTTTGTATTTTAGGTATCACTTTAGGATGCCAAAGTTTTGAAATGTACAAAACTTATCGTTTGCTGGAATGAGTATGTCTTTAAATTCCTTCACATATGTGTGCTTTTCAATTAATTTACCTCCTGTGCGACCATTTTAAACTAAAAGTGGCCAGCCGTCGGCTTCTGCCCCAGTGTAGAATATGCAATGGGTGTTCCATGAGGCATCTTCCACCCTTGGCCGACATCTCGGTACCCGGAGGTGGTATGTGCTCGTAGGAACTTGGCAATCAGACAATAATGGCACTTTCACTTAGTCATAGGAGTTTGACTATGGGGGCTGATGACAAGCCGTAGATATGAGAAGTGGTCAGCTTAGCAAGCCGATGTCTAAACCATGATGCACTTCAGCTCAAAAGGAAGCCCTTCATTTGACACCGGTGATCTCTATCGTCACATCGCTTAACATGGTCTACGGATGATCGACCAGTTTGCGCTTACCTAGATAGTCAGTCTTCGGCTTTCTCCACTGAGGCACTCTACCAATTAACCTGGCAGCACAACCTCAGTGGTTCTCCCGTTACACCCTTAGCCGAATTTATTGGAAATGTAAGAGGTACACATAGGAGCTGGGCAAGCGAACTATTCACTAAAATCTAGGTTCGAAACTGATGCATATTGTCGGTGTCAAAACCGGCGGATCTTGGGTAGGGGGTCCCGAACTGTGCGTCTAAGGCGGATGGTAACAGGATGCAGGGAACACGATGTTTTACCCAGGTTCGGGCCCTCTTGATGGAGGTAAAACCCTACGTCCTGCTTGATTAATATTGATGATATGGGTAGTACAAGAGTAGATCTACCACAAGATCGGAGAGGCTAAACCCTAGAAGCTAGCCTATGGTCAGATTGTCTGTTGTCCTACGGACTAAAACCCTCCGGTTTATATAGACACCGGAGAGGGTTAGGGTTACACAAGGTCGGTTACAAAGGAGGAGATATACATATCCGTATTGCCTAGCTTGCCTTCCACGCCAAGTAGAGTCCCATCCGGACACGAGACGAAGTCTTCAATATTGTATCTTCGTAGTCCAGCAGTCCGGCCAAAGGATATAATCCGGCTGTCCAGAGACCCCCTAATCCAGGACTCCCTCACATATAAAGCCAAATCCGAGATGTCGAATACTTCAGAATTGTAAGACAGAGGAACAGGGATCCTTAACAATTGTATCTTCAAAGACATTCTTGTGGCGTAAGGGCAGTGCTTGAACAAAAATACATTAAGTACCTTTGGAATATTAGAAAAATTAGGAAAATAAGAAACAACCAGGAAGGCAACCGAGGTGACCACAATACACCAGGGCGCGCCTGCCCTCCCTGGCATGCTCTGGTGGGTCGTGGTGCCCTCGGGCACCTTCCCTACTCCATTTTCCTTCGATATGCTTGTTTCCCAAGATAAATAAAATCTTTATATATACCCCCCAATGATTTGACCACCGTATCATGAAGAAATCTTTTGTTCTTGTTTCATGCTTTTCTCCTGACAGATCTAGATCGCCATGGCCACACCAAGCTACTCCAAGGACAAGTTCTTCGAGAGGGTAATCAACCCCTACTTTTCGAAGGTGATGAAGCACCTTAAGCCATTGAGATGTGTGAGGGGCTGCTCCAAATCCGAGACGTTCGAGGCCCTAAGAAGATGAGAACCGTGGAGGCCAGGCTCGAGGCAGTGGAGTAGGAGGTCTTCAAGTGCCAAGGTATGGTGGAGCGTGGAGTCAGTGCTAATCACCTCATGATTATGGATTTTACCCATGATCATAAGGTGGATGGCGGTCTATGAAGGACATCGTCTTCACCCTCGGTGAGCAAATCAACTTTCTACAAAGCCAAACCTATGATCTTCAAAATCAAGTTTTCAAGTATGAAGCAAAAATTAAAGGTATGAGTTTAGCTGCCAGTTGCAGGACTCAGGGGACTCATGCTTCCTCTTACGATGGTGAGCCGCTGCCCTGGAAGCCGGAGGATAAGTTTGCTACTACCGCATCACCACCAACCTCTTCTTCATTACCAAAAGAGACTTGAGTACATGGTATGGGCACTCCCCTTGGCTTGTTCCAAGCTTGGGGGAGGTGCCCCGGTATCATATCACATCACCTCTATTACCTTTACCTATCTTAGTTCGATGCTTAGTTATTTCATGTTTTAGTTGAATAAAGATTTAGTATGATCTAGTCTTGAGTGTTAGTTTCGTGATCTATCTATCTATGTAATCGAGTGAGAGTTATATAATAAAGTTTAGTTTGAGTTTTTGCTTTTATGTTTCAATCAAAATAAAAGGAAATAATGAAAAAGATCATATGCTAATCTTATGGTAAGTAATGACAACACATATGGAAAAGTATAAGTGGTAAAATTTGTTGAGGGTTGACAAACATAGCATTGGTCAATAATGCAATTCATGAAAGAATTAATAAGGGAAGAAAATATTCACATGCAACTACATTATCTTGGACATCTTTTATGATTGTGAGCCCCCACTAAATATCTTATGCCAAATGGTTGATGTTGAACAAGGAAGACAATGTAATGATTTATGCTTGTTCATATTCACATAGAAGTTATATTTCCATAGATCCTTCAACATGTGGTGCTTGCTCCATATCTTTGATAGCCAAAATTCCACATTAAGTAGAGATACTACTGTGCATCCAAAAACCCTTAAACCCAAACTCTTCTTTTGAGAGTCCACCATATCTACCTATGGATTGAAAAAGATCCTTCAAGTAAGTTGCCATCGGTGCAATAAGGCGATAAAAATTGCTTCTAAATGTGTTTGATCATTTAGTGTAAGAGAAATTAAGAGTTGTACGAACTTTCGATGGCAAAGTAATAAAAGTGATCGACTGCATAATAAAGGTTGCTATCATAAGGGGCAATATAACATGATGTTCTTTTGCATTAAGAGATTGTGCATACAACCAAAAAGCGCATGACAACCTCTGCTTCCCTCTGTGAAGGGCCTATATTTTACTTTTATGTATTTACTTTTTATGCAAGAGTCAAAGTTTTATCTCTATTCCTTTTATTATTCTCTTTGACAAGCATCAAGTGGTGGGGAAAGACATAGGCACATATATCTAGTTGGATGTGAGTGATCATGAGTTATTATTGTTGACATCACCCTTGAGGTCTGCTATGTCTCCAACGTATCTAAAATTTATGAAGTATTCATGCCATGTTTACAACAATTTTATATGGTTTTGGTATGATTTGCATGGAACTAACCTGGACTGACGTTGTTTTCAGCAGAACTACCGTGGTGCTGTTTTTTGTCCAGAAATGAAAGTTCACCAAATGAGCTAAAACTTTTTGATGATTTTTTGGAACAAAAGAGACCCCCGAAGCTTTGTGGGACGACAGAAGAGCCACAAGGAGGGCACAACCCACCAGGGCACGCCTGAGGGGCCTGACTTGTGCCGGTGGGTTGTGCTAACCTCGAGGCCCATCTTCGCGTGATTCCAACACTTAAAAATCCTATAAATAGAGAAACCATTAGAAATAACCCTAGATTAGAAGTTTCGCCGCTGTAAGCCTCTGTAGCCACAAAAAACCAATCTAGACCCCGTTCCGGCACTCCACCGGAGGGGGTAATCATCATTGGTAGCCATCTACATCATCGCGGCGGCCACCATGATAAGGAGGGACTAGTCCACCCTCGGTGTTGAGGGTTTGTACCAGTAGCTATGTGTTTAATCTCTCTTTCTCTCTCTCTCTCTCTCTCTCTCTCGTGTTCTTGAGATGGCATGATCTTGATGTATCGCGGGTTTTGTTAATATAGTTGGATCATATGGTGTTTATCCTTCTCTATCTTGTTGTGATGAATTGAGTTTTCCCTTTGAGATTTCGTTTTATCAGATTGAATACTTTTATGGATTTGAGAGAATTTGATATATGTCTTGCATATGAATACCCGTGGTGGCAATGGGGTATTGTATTGATTCACTTGAGATATGTTTTGGCACTCAACTCGCGGATTCCCGAGGTGACATTGGGGTAATCTATGGATAGGGGTTGATGCACGTTCTCGTCTTTTGTTTCTCAAGTGGAAATCTTGAGGCATTCTTTGAGGTTCTTTGTGTTGGATTGAGTATAATGAATCTTAAATTGCTTTGGTGTTATTTTAGTACGAACTCTTGATAGATCTATCGGAAAAAATAACTTGGTGTTATTTTAGTACGAACTCTTGATAGATCGATCGGAAAGAACAACTTGGTTTTATTTTAGTATGAACTCTTGGATAGATTGATCAGAAACAATAGCTACAAACAATTTCTTCTTATGCTCTCCGCTAGATAATAACTTTGGAGTGATTCTTCATCGCACTTTGAGGGATGGTTATATGATCCAATTAGATTAGCATTGTTGAGAGATTGCGCTAGCGAAAGTACGGACCCTAGGCCTTATTTTCAAGCATTGAAATACCGTTTGTGGTCACTTCTCTTGCTCGTTACCTTGCTTTTTTATTGTTACTATTACAAAAATCAATATTTACTATCATTACTGCACTTGTATCACCATCTCTTCGCCGAACTAGTGCACCTATACAAATTACCATTGTATTTGGTGTGTTTGGGACACAAGAAACTTTTTATTATTTGGTTGCAGAGTTGTTTGAGAGAGACCATCTTCATCGTATGCCTCCCACGGATTGATAAGCCTTAGGTCATCCACTTGAGGGAAAATTGCTACTGTCCTACAAAACTCTGCGCTTGGAGGCCCAACACGAGTCTACAAGAACAAGTTGTGTAGTAAAGATCATGCTCTTTTCTGGCGCCGTTGCCGGGGAGGTGAGTGCTTGAAGGTATATCTTTAGATCTTGCAATCGACTATTTAGTTTCTTGTTTATCATTAGTTTGGTTTATAAAAGAAAACTACAAAAAAATGGAATTGAGGTTGCATCATATTATTCATCTTTGTAATGTGTTTCGTGAAAATGATGGAAAGGAAAATTGTGCTCAATTGATAGAAGAAGAATTGTATAGATTTTTTCGCATAAATGATGAGCATGATTGCAATTTTATTAGTATGAATTCTTTGAATATCCATGATGCTAACGATATGCAAAGACATAAGCTTGGGGATGCTATGTTTGGTGAAGATGATATTTTTAGTCCCCCAAGTTTTGATGAGAATATTTATTATTATGAAAGCATGCCTCCTATTTATGATATTACAATGATGAAAGTGGGTTTGGAAGAGTGTCAACTCTAGGTACTAACGATCCCACTATTTTGGAGGTTGTTGATTCTTCTTGTAATAATTATCAAAGTGGATTTGGAGAGGTCATGACTTTATTTAATGATGAATCCACTATTTCGGAAGAGGTTTCAATTGATTATGACAACAAAGTTGCTATCTATGATGATTACGGTGATGACATGTATGCTATAAAGAATAATGATAATAATGAAACTTGTCATCATGATTTTCTTTTTTAATCACATGATAGTTATTTTGTTGCATTTGCTCCCACCACTATTCATAAGAATAAATTTGCTTATGCGGAGAGTAATAAAATTACTATGCTTGTGGATCATGAAATGAATGCATTATGTGATAGTTATATTGTTGACTTGATTCTGTGCAAAAACAGAAACTTTTGCACCCAGTCCAAGAATTTTAGAAATTCACTGGAACACGATTTTGATCTGAATTTTGTATAGATGATTTATATACAAATTTCCTACGTTTTGCTAATTTTTCAGTATTTTTGGAGTTACAGAAGTATGGTTGGAGTACAGATTACTACAAAATGTTCTGTTTTTGAAAAATTCTGTTTTCAATGCATAGTTTGCTTGTTATCTAGTTTCTATGGCTTATATTTCTCAATATAAAGGAGCTATTCGGTAGTCCTCCAGCTCCTCGAAATCTAAGAATCTGTGGAGCTGCCTTTTCCCCCCTTTGTTATTTTTAGCTAAAGCTCCACCAACTCCTGGAGCGGACTTGGGGAGCGGGAGAGTCTCCGAACAGGTCCAAATTGTGGAAATGACAAGGTACAGTAGGCATTGTGTGAGAAAAAATATTAATCTTATCATGATAGTACCAAAGTGAATGATTTGTCTTTATCATACTAACCCATCTCACGAAGTTCTGTTAAGTTTTGTGTGATTGAAGTTTTGGGTGAGATATCGATATGAGGAGAATAAGGAGTGAAAAGACCCTAAGCTTGGGGATGCCCAAGGCACCCCAAGGTAATATTCAAGGAAGATCCAAGCAACTAAGCTTGGGGATGCCCAGAAGGCAACCCCTCTTTCGCCTCCAACATTATCGGTAAACTTACTTGGAGCTATATTTTCATTCATCACATGATATGAGTTTTGCTTCGAGCATCATTTTATATTGTTAGGATTCACTTTATTTTATTTAGAATACTATTTTGCATCTTTTACTTCAATAAAAATGTCAAGTATAGCCTTTGCCATGCTTATTTTGCAAGTCGATATGTGGCTGTTTGAAAACAGAAAGTTGCACGCTAGTGCGTGAATTCTTGAAAAATTTAGGATGTGATAAAATGTTGAAACTTTTTGCACAATAAGATATGATAAATTTCTACAGTGTGGTAAATTTTCATAATTTGTTGAGTTAAATCAGTATGGATACTTCTTCGTCCATTACAGATTGTCCTGTTTTGGAAGATTGTTGTTATGTTTGCATTTGTTTGCTTGTTTAATGATTCTATTTGAGGACAGGAGTATTAAATATGCAGAGGCATTTAGTATGCAATGTTTAATAATAATTTTAGCGATTTGCTATAGTACAGAATCATAAGGTTTTGCATCAATTTATACTAACTTATCTCACGAGTTCTTGTTGAGTTTTGTGTGGATGAAGTTTTTGAGATTTAGGGAAACCGTTATATAAAAGGAATTAAGGAGACACAAAAGCTCAATCTTGGGGATTCCCAACGCATCTTAAGATAATATTTCAAGAAGTCTCAAGCATCTAAGTTTGGGGATGCCTCGGTAGGAGTCCTACCTTTCTTCATCAATAATTATCGGTTAGTATCGGTTGAGCCTAAATTTTTTGCTTCTTCACATGAGTTGTGTTATTCTTGGAATATCATTTTATTTTGTTTTGCTTGATGTTTTAATAAAATACTTAAACCTGAAAGTTTTTAAATAAGAGAGAGCCCACAATTAGATACCTATTTACTTAACTACTCGCCTGATCTTCACTTATATCTTTTTGGAGTAGCTTGTCATTTACTCTTGTCCTTAACTTATATCCAAGGAGTAAATTGTTGAATGAATTGAATATCATGAATTTGAAATTAAATCATGCCTAGTGGTAGCTTCACATTGGGTTTAGAAAGTGAAATCTTTTGAAGCTTGACAATCACAATATTGGTCATACAAGCAATTCATGAATGATTACTATAAGGAAGAGAACTTTCGCATGCAAATATATTATCTTGGACATCTTCAATGATTGTGAATACGCATTAATTATTTGTGTATTCACAATATACGCATTAATTACTATAAGGAAGAGAACTTTCACATGCAAATATTAATCTTGGACATCTTCAATGATTGTGAATACGCATCATGTGGTGGGGAAATATCTAGGCACATATGACCAGTCAAATATATTTGATCATGGTTTATTATTGTTGACAATTATCTCTATGATAAATGAGTTGGGAGGCAAAATATTAAGCCCCTATCTTTCTTTGTGTTCGATGGATGCCATTTGTTCTAAGAATATGCTTTGAGTACTAGCAATCATGGAAGACTATATGATGATTGAGTATGTGGAGCTCTTACTAAGACTGTTGAATAAGTTGAATTGCAATTGTTTGGTGACTAAGAATATAGGTTGTTGAGTTTCAAGAGAATTCATTGTTTGAACCTTAACATGTGAATTGATTGCTATTTTGTCATGATGAGTTTTGTGAGAAATAATTACTATTATGATTCTAGGAAAAGTGATTGAAATTATCATTGATCAAACTTATGCATTATGCTAGCATTCACAGTTCATATATTATTTATTTTATCATTTACCTACTCGAGGATGAGTAGGAATTGAGCTTAGGGATGCTGATAGGTCTCCAACGTATCTAAAATTTATGAAGTATTCATGCCATGTTTACAACAATGTTATATGGTTTTGGTATGATTTGCATGGAACTAACCCGGACTAACGTTGTCTTCAGCAAAACTACCGTGGTGTTGCTTTTTGTGCAGAAATGAAAGTTCTCCAAATGAGTTGCAACTTGTTGACGATTTTTTGGAACAAAAGAGACCCCCAAGCTTCGTGGGAGGCCCAGAAGAGCCACGAGGAGGGCACAACCCACCAGGGCGCGCCTGAGGGGCTTGGCTTGCCTCGGTTGGTTGTGCTCACCTCGAGGCCCATCTTCGCATGATTCCAACGCTGAAAAATCCTATAAGTAGAGAGCCATCAGAAATAATACTAGATCAGAAGTTCCACCGCTGCAAGCCTCTGTAGCCACAAAAAACCAATCTAGACCCCGTTCCAGCACTCCGCCGGAGGGGGAAATCATCACCGGTGGCCATCTTCATCATCCCAGCGGCCACCATGATGAGGAGGGAGTAATCCACCCTCGGGGCTGAGGGTTTGTACCATTAGCTATGTGTTTAATCTCTCTCTCTCTCGTGTTCTTGAGATGGCACGATCTTGATGTATCGCAGGCTTTTTTAATATAGTTGGATCATATGGTGTTTCTCCCTCTCTATCTTGTTGTGATGAATTGAGTTTTCCATTTGAGATTTTGTTTTATTGGATTGAATACTATTATGGACTTGAGAGCACTTAATATATATCTTGCATATGAATACCCGTGGTGACAATGGGGTATTATATTGATTCACTTGAGATATGTTTTGGCACTCAACTCGCGGATTCCCGAGGTGACATTGGGGTAATCTATGCCTAGGGGTTGATACACATTCTCGTCTTTTATTTCTCCGATAGAAATCTTGGGGCACTCTTTGAGGTTCTTTCTATTGGATTGAGTATTATGAATCTGAATTTTCTTTGGTGTTGTTTTAGTACAAACTCTTGATAGATCGGTCAGAAAGAACAACTTGGTGTTATTTTAGTACGAACTCTTGATACATCGATTGGAAGGAATAACTTGGTGTTATTTTAGTACGAACTCTTGGACAGATCGATCGGAAAGAATAGCTACAAACAATTTCTTCTTATGTTCTCCGCTAGATAAGAACTTTGGAGTGATTCTTCATCGCACTTTGAGGGATGGTTATATGGTCCAATTAGATTAGCATTGTTGAGAGATTGCACTAGCGAAAGTATGGACCCTAGGCCTCATTTTCAAGCATTGCAATACCGTTTGTGCTCACTTTTGTTGCTCGTTACCTTGCTGTTTTTTATTGTTATTATTACAAAAATCAATATCTACTATCATTACAACCCTTGTATCACCATCTCTTCGCCGAACAAGTGCACCTATACAAATTACCATTGTATTTGGTGTGTTGGGGTCACAAGAGACTTTTTATTATTTGGTTGCACGGTTGTTTGAGAGAGACCATATTCATCCTGCGCCTCCCACCGATTGATAAACCTTAGGTCATCCACTTGAGGGAAATTTGCTACTATCCTACAAAACTCTGCGCTTGGAGGCCCAACACGAGTCCTACAAGAACAAGTTGTGTAGTAGACATCAAGGTGAATAAGTTGGGAGGCGAAACTATAAGCCCCTATCTTTCTATGTGTCTAGTTGAAACTTTTTGCTCATATATATATGTTGTGAGTGTTAGCAATCATAGAAGATTAAATGATGGTTGAGTATGTGGACTTGCCAAAAGGCTCCGATACGTGACCCTTCCTGAAAATATGATAAATCGTAGTTGCAAAGTTGAATGAGAACATAGTTTGTTGGTTTTCAATAAAGTTTATGCTTTCTACTTCAATGTTGTGATGAATTGTTACTTGTTCATGAAAAAGTTATATAATAAAGTTTGTTGTTGTTATAATAAGCATGATGCTACTATGTCTGTATTTTGTTTTTATCGACACCTCTCTCTCCAACCATGTGGACATGTTTTTTGATATCGACTTTCGCTTGAGGACAAGCGAGGCGTAAGCTTGGGGGAGTTGATACGTCCATTTTGCACCATGTTTTCTTACTGTTATTTATAATGTTTTATGCATAATAATGCATTATGTAGTAATTCTAATGCATTTTCTCTCATAATATGCAAGGTCTACACGAAGAGGGAGAATACCGGCAGCTGGAATTCTGGATCTGAAAAAGCTATGTCAGAGACACCTATTCTGCACATCTCCAAATGAGCTGAAAATTTAAGGACAATTATTTTGAAATATATAAAAAATACTGGAGAAAGTAACTACTGCATGGGCCACCTGGTGACCACGATACACCATGGCGTGCTAGGCCACCCCCCAGGCGTGCTCTGGTGGGTTGTGGTCAGCCCAGCCCACCTTTGGTGCCCATCTTATGGTACATAAGTCATTTTGACCTAGTAAAAATAAGGAAAGGACTTTCAGGAGGAGCATCGCCGTCTCGAGGTGGAACTTGGGCCTGAGCACTTTTGTCCTCCGGCGGAGCGATTCCGCTGGGGGAACTTCCCTCCCATAGGGGGAAATCGAAGCTATCGTCATCACCAACAACTCTCTCATCTTTGGGAGGCCAATCTTCATCAACAACTTCAACAACACCAACTCCTCTCAAACCGTAGTTCATCTTTTGTGTCCAATCTTTGTATCGGAACCTCAAATTGGTACATGTGAGTGACTAGTAGTGTTGATTACATCTTGTAGTTGATTACTATATGGTTTATTTGGTGGAAGATTATATGCTCAGATCTGTCATGCTATTTAATCATTGGTACGCATCGGTCCTAAACAAACGATTTTTTACCCCTTTCCGAGATGGCATTTGGAACCGTCACCAAGTGAGTGTGGGCGATAGGGGAGGGGTCCTTCCCACACGACCCAGAAACCGTTGGGGATATGCCCTCCTGGCACACACGCTCGGCAAAATGAGGTCGTGTGCGACCGGCAAGCACCCAAATACAGAAATACGTACAGTAGTGCTAAAAAAAGAATTATACAGGCAAAATCATTTCTGGTCGTAAGTACATCCCACACAGTCAGTCACCACTAAACGTTTCCGTTCGTATATACATCCCACATAGTCACTACAAGGCAAACGTTTGCGCAAGGTGGCGTAACGCAAACAGTTTTGAAGAGCATGTCATGTGTGATTGTTCATTGACCTAACATGGTTTATTCCTAGAAACTGTGTGCGTTGCCTTAGGTCATTGCCCAAGGTGTTTTCTCACTAACTGTTTGCAATAAGAAAACCCAATTAGCAAGCTAATTGGCCAATTAGCAGGCTAATTGGCCTATTATTAATAATCCATTTACTAATCTAATTGAAATTCATATTAAGCACATAATATATTCCATTTCCATATTAAGGAAGCAGGATTTGATAATTAAAATACATCGGAGTACAACATGATATGGCTTCAGCACTCGGCTACCCCATTACACAACTGCACTAGTAGCAAGTTTCACATGCAACATCTTGAACCTTTCAAAATTAGCATCATAGACGGTACATAGAGAGATGCATCTCATCTGGAAAACTGCTGAAGCGGAAGGCGAATATTGAGCCTTCATTCATGTTGAAGGTCTTTGCAACTTTAGGCCAGTGCCTGTGGATGATTGACCGTCCATCCTTCAACCTCTTTAGGAACACTTCAATATTGAACCAAGGGTGTTGTATGAAAACTTTCCTCAAATCCTGACCACAGAGGTGGTTTGAGAGGTAATCATCAGTGAACCCTGAAAACACGGATGTGCATAAATATCTTCTCTATATTGGAAACGAGGCAAAGGAATAAAAAAGGCAAGGTATAATAGTTAGTACCATCTTGTAAACCCGAGTGATTCCCATTGTTTCCTTGCAACACATATAAGGTAGTTAGTCATCAGGTTAAGTAAGGGTTCGCATGCTATCAGTAAAATACGTTGATGAAAAATAAGCACATTGCAGATTCATTAGATTAATTCAAGCCACATGGAAATCCCATTTATCCAAACCAAGCATGATTAAGAACTAGGAAATATAGCACTTGTATATGTTTCTCATGTATTAAGTGCAACCAAATTCGATTTATTCCTCACATGGTATACAATAAGAGAATGCAACCACATCAATTGAACATTGCGTTGCAGAATTGAACCAAGCAGTTAACTAAACACCACAAGAAATGAACCAAACGTTAACTGAGCACCACATTGCACAATATAACATACTCCTAATAGAAGATGAGATATTTAACCAAAGTAAGCATGCTTAACAACTTGGAAATCTAGCAATTGTATTTGTTTCTCATGTATTTAGTACAACCAAATTCGATTTATTCCTCACATGGTATACAATAAGAGAATGCATCCACAACAATTGAACATCGCATTGCAGAATTGAACCAAGCAGTTAACTAAACACCACAAAAAATGAACCAAACGTTAACTAAGCACCATGTTGCATAATATAACATACTCCTAATAGAAGATTAGATAGTTAACCAAACCAAGCATGCTTAACAACTTGGAAATATAGCAATTGTATTTGTTTCTCATGTATTTAGTACAGCCAAATTCGATTTATTCCTCACATGGTATACAATAAGAGAATGCAGCCACAACAATTGAACATCACATTACAGAATTGAACCAAGCAGTAAACTAAACACCACAACAAGTGAACCAAGGCACAACAAATGAACCAAGCAGTTAACTAAACACCAATTGAACAATATAACACACTCCTAATAGAATATCAGACAGTTAACCAAACCAAGCATACTTAACAACTTGGAAATATTGCACCCTGAAGAATTCAACATCACATTTGCAGAATTGAACCAAGGAGTTAATTGAACACCACATTGCAAGACATATAGAACATATACACTATAGCAGAAGATTGCATGGTGAAAGTAGATAGCACAATTCACTAGAATTTGTTAAGGAAAGGCAGTAGCTAGCAAACTGAGCATGGGTCCTTATAGTGAGCTAATAAGACAAGCTACTCCTCATTGTCGGAGATATCGATGACGATTGGCTCCTTGGACATGGAAGAGGACGAGGCCTCCGCATCGTGGGTGCCCTCGTTGTAGTGGTGAGTTGCCTGAGCCGCTCCGGGCACCAACCTGCTGGCTCTCGAGATGAGGTAAGCACGTGCACGCTGAGAAAACACCTCGTAGTCTTCATCGAAGGCACCGACGGTGGCCTCAAGAGAACGCCATGAACTGTCGTTTAAAGCAGCCAACCACGTCGCGGCATCGGCGTGTGAGGAGTCAATGGTGGTCTCAATGGTGAGGTGCTCCTCCAAGATCTGGGGGTCGGCACGAATGGCAGCCATCGCGACCTCATCCGTGCGTGCGGCCACGATTTGCTTCTCCACTGCCAAATGCTCCTTGAGGTCTTGGCTATACTGCATGCACCATGGCTTAGGCCGGCGCTTATTTGGTGGAGGGGTCGGTGATTTGGGTGGAAGGTGTCACGCTCGCGCCGGTGGTCGGAGCATGTGGGTTGTGGAAGGAGGAGGAGGATGGGGTCGGGTGTGGATTACCTGCCTGGATAGGCGAGGCCGAGCAGCGTGAAGGAGGGTCACCGGCGAGGAGGCGGCGGCGCTGCAAGCAAGGAGTGAAGGTTTCAACTTGGAAAGGAAGGCGAAAAGGGGGGGAGGATGTGGCTTTTGGTAAGGGGGAGGCGGCGGGGAGGTAGATTTTTTCGCGGAAGACGAAAATTTGGAATCGCTTCAGCCAAAAAACTGGCGCGCAAAGTGTCATCAGACACGGTCCCTTATTCAGACACGGTCCGAAGATATTTTGTGCTGCATCTCACACGGTTGGTTATAATAAACTATGTGGGATCTACTTGATTTTTCGTCTTGATTTGAATTACATAATGGTGTCACAACGGCCATGGACGGTGTTTGAATTGCTAGACCTTTTATCTGCAGTGATCATAAAAGAATTGGAATTATTCAGGATTCATTTGGACATTTTTATGCATTAAGTGAATTTTGAATGCATTTATGTGCATAATTCAAATTCGAACTACATGCACATGCTCCAGTGCATATAAATTGGTTGAAAAATCAAATAGTTGTCCTTGGGTGCATGCTTAGGTCCCATGCAAGAAATGGGAATGAATGTCAAACCCCCTGCCACTGTCACTCGGCCGCAAACATTGAGATACCTGGTTTTCAAATTCTAGTAAATCCAAAACTCATATGAAATTCATGAAACTTGGCATGCTATCATGGAGCGGCATCAACATGGCGTGGTAAAGTTTTTGTCCCATTTGGGGCAGGTTTGGGTTTATGCTTCTCACAAACCAGAGCTTCTCACAACAAACATGATGGTTTCAGTAGGGAACGCCCCTAATTTGGGGATGAGACGATATCCATTGCCTCTAATTACTTTCAAATTTTTTCTCGTGTCAACATAGAACAACAGGAGTGTTGTGTTAATTTTTGTGATTTTTCGGGGTTCGTTTGGACATTTTTATGCATTAAGTGAGTTTTCAATGCATTTATGTGCATAATTCAAATTTGAACTACATGCACATGCTCTGGTGCGTATAAATTGGTTGAAAAATCAAATCTTTGTCCTTGGGTGCATGTTGAGGTCCCATACAAGAAATGGGAATGAATGTCAAGCACCGTGCCACCGTCCCTCCGCCGCAAACATTGAGATACCTGGTTTTTAAATTCTAGTAAATCCAAAACTCATCTGAAATTCATGAAACTTGGCATGCTATCATGGAGCGGCATCAACATGTCGTGGTAAAGTTTTTGTCCCATTTGGGGCAGGTTTGGGTATATGCTTCTCACAACAACCATGATGGTTTCGTTAGGGAACGCCCCAACTTTGGGGGCGAAACGATATCCATTGCCTCTAATTGCTTTAAAAAAATTTCTCATGTCAACATAGAACAATAGGAGTGTTGTGTTATTTTTTGTGATTTTTCGGGGTTCGTTTGGACATTTTTATGCATTAAGTGAGTTTTCAATGCATTTATGTGCATAATTCAAATTTGAACTACATGCACATGCTCTGGTGCGTATAAATTGGTTGAAAAATCAAATCTTTGTCCTTGGGTGCATGTTGAGGTCCCATACAAGAAATGGGAATGAATGTCAAGCACCGTGCCACCGTCCCTCCGCCGCAAACATTGAGATACCTGGTTTTTAAATTCTAGTAAATCCAAAACTCATCTGAAATTCATGAAACTTGGCATGCTATCATGGAGCGGCATCAACATGTCGTGGTAAAGTTTTTGTCCCATTTGGGGCAGGTTTGGGTATATGCTTCTCACAACAACCATGATGGTTTCGTTAGGGAACGCCCCAACTTTGGGGGCGAAACGATATCCATTGCCTCTAATTGCTTTAAAAAAATTTCTCATGTCAACATAGAACAATAGGAGTGTTGTGTTATTTTTTGTGATTTTTCGGGGTTCGTTTGGACATTTTTATGCATTAAGTGAGTTTTCAATGCATTTATGTGCATAATTCAAATTTGAACTACATGCACATGCTCCGGTGCATATAAATTGGTTGAAAATTTAATCTTTGGTCCTTGGGTGCATGCTTAGGTCCCATGCAAGAAATGGGATTGAATGTCAAGCACCGTGCCATCGTCAGTCGGCCGCAAACACTGAGATACCTGGTATTTAAATTCTAGTAAATCCAAAACTCGTCTGAAATTCATGAAACTTGGCATGCTATCATGGAGCGGCATCAACATGCCGTGGTAAAGTTTTTGTCCCATTTGGGGAAGGTTTGGATATATGGTTCTCACAAACCAGAGCTTCTCACAACAAGCATGATGGTTTCGATAGGGAATGCCTGAACTTTGGGGGCGAAATGATATCCATTGCCTCTAATTGCTTTCAATTTTTTTATCGTGTCAACATAGAACAACAGGAGTGTTGTGTTATTTTTTGTGATTTTTCGAGGTTCGTTTGGACATTTTTATGCATTAAGTGAGTTTTCAATGCATTATGTGCATAATTCAAATTTGAACTACATGCACATGCTCCGGTGCATATAAATTGGTTGAAAAATTCAATCTTTGGTCCTTGGGTGCATGCTTAGGTCCCATGCAAGAAATGGGAATGAATTTCAAGCACCGTGCCACTGTCACTCGGCCGCAAACATTGAGATACACTACAAAAAATACACTTCCGTGATGATACATGTTTGTCACAGTAGGTCGCATTTTTTGTCATGCATGTACATCCATGACAAATTTATGACAGAATCAAGATAGTCATACCTGTGCTGTCGTAGAAGTGTTCCATGACATTACCAAAATTATCATCACGGAAGTGTCCACTTCCATGACGATAAATCGCGCGTCACAGAAGTGCTTTCGTCAAGGGTGACCGACACGTGGCATCCACCGGAACGGAACGCTGTTAAGCTATCGGGTCGGATTTTGGATCCGATAACCCGTTAACAGCCCCGACCAATGGGAAATTTCTACGTGTAAAATTCTTATTGGCCGGACAAAACATGTGTCAGCTCGTCAGTGGGTCAGATAGGCGCCTATGATACATCGACACGTGGCACGGCCCAACAGAGGCCCATTCCTGTGAAAAGGCCGGCCCGTTTGACTTGGTCAAAAGGTGGCGGGCCGGCCCATGGAAAGCCTGTTAACGACCTGTTCGTATATAGCCCATTTACAGCCCGCTAACCCAAGGCCTGTTACGCCCTATCCGAATTAGGCCCAGTAGCGTCATCTGGGCCATCCAATATGATTCCAGCCTATTTTCACTTCTGGCCCATGTATGGCCCATGACGTCTTTCGGCCCATATGAGGCCCTATGTAACTCTTGGCCTATTAACGGCCCATGGTGAAACTGGCCTGTAATGAACAGTGTATCACTTTACACCCATTAACGGCCCGTGGTGAAACTAGCCCGTAATGAACAGTGTATCACTTTATACCCATTAACGGCCCGTTATTCCGTTGGGCCGTTTCCAGCCCATGTTATCTTTCGGCCTTCTCAGAGCCCATTTATTCTTGGGCTCATTTCCAGCATTCATTTACTTACGGCCCGTTAATGTCATTTTCTGCTTGTGGGCCAAATTCAACCCGTGGTTACAGTCGGCCCGTTTGTGGTCTGTTAATACGTCGGGCCATTTTCATAGCATCATCAAATACGGCCTATTAACGATGGCCCGTTACGGTCGGCCCATGAATGGACGATTCCAACTCCAGCCCATTTACGGCCATAATGCGGCCTGTTATTGGCCCATGTTTGGCCAATCGATCATACGGCCCGTATAAGGCCCATTGATGGTACGTCCCTTAGAAGGCCCATTGTTTCTACGGCCCGTAGAAGGCCTACTGTTTCTATGGCCCGTAGAAGGCCCACTGTTTCTACGGCACGTAGGAGGCCAGTGTCACTACAGTAAATATTAGCCCATGGTTATTGTGGCCTAGTTTTAAAAAATAGGTTATTGCAGCCACTATTTAACCGCGGAAAAAGAACTGCAATGACTACAAGCAAACAAATAAACAAGACAACGAGGAAATAAATAAGCAAGCAACTAACATTAGGCTATCACGGCAATTACACATATTACATCCATTGGGCATCAAAGTTCGCCACCAGTGAAAATATAGGGAACAAAGCAGCATATCATATACACTGGCCGTCAAAATTGGCCACCAGTGCAAATAAACGAGGCAGCAAAACAAGAGCATAACTGAAACAACTTCAGAAGAGCTCAAGAAACGTTATCCTGGGTATCCACCATGCTAGCAATAAGCTTAGCAAGCTGATTAGCTTTGTCCTATTTGGTGCTAAAATCCTCCAACGCTTGCTGTTGCACCAGAAAGTATGCATCTGAATGCTCCAGGGACTTCCGCAGTCATTCGGCTTCTTGTCGCAGCACAGCTGATCGATGTCTTTCAGCTTGTAGTTGAGACTCAAGAAACCGAACTGATTCAGACAGTGAGTTTGAATAGCTTGTGCAAGCGGTAGTGGCCAGTAACTCCAACACTAAACCAAGACAGGATGTGTCACTATCCTGAACCTTATCTGCATTACTTCCTTTACCGTTGCTTAATAAGGCACTCTTCCCCAATATTCTGTCAGCATTCTAAAAGAAGAAACAAGCAGACGCATAACAAGTTTAGCATGTACTAGTATATGAAACTCACTTCGGTGAACCAGTTCATTAGTAAGGTGGATAGGATTAAACTACCAAGTCTTCTATTGCCAAATACTAGTATATAATAAAAGCATCAAACAAATATATATCTATGTCCTATGGTAGCAATGGAATCTTAAATTAGAACAGTTGTTCTTCAGGTTTAGGCACTTGTTCTACATGAATAGAGTACAGTAAGACGCAAGAATATAATAATTAAAAATAGAAAATGAGCTCATAGACCTTACCACATTCTTGGTTCGGGACCAGTATAGAACAAGGCGTTCCCACTCATCGTCCAGTAAATGTGTCTCAGGAGAACGTAAGGGAATTTGATGAGTTTCTTTGCCGGTGAAGTACGTTCTCTTCAGGTAATTCCGATACTGCCACCAAGCATTCTTGAAGATAGCAGAGGTATTAGCACAGGTTACCTCATCCTGAGTTTCCAAATCGGTCCTTCTCTATAGAGAAAAATGGGAAAATTTGTTGTATTATAACCATCATGGAGGTAGGATGTATGGGACGAAGCAAAGTAATTGCCATGAATAACATTACTTACACATAACTCCTGGACAAACACCTGCAACTGGCATTTTCCTTCATCTTCAGTATAATATTTCCAAGATGGGAAGATACGCACATACGATTTAACAACATCAAATGCGATAGATGCTAAGCTATGACTAGCTGGTTGTGCTTCCTCCACAGGAATAGGCATACTAACTGGTGGAGTTGGGGTTCGTCGTGATAGTACTGGCCCTTTGGGCACTGGAGCTGCCTTACTAACTGCTCTTGTTTGGGAGCTCGGTGGTGGAGATGGTGCTGTGTCAACAGGAACTGGGTTACTATCGGCTGGGATTGGGGTTAGATTGGGTGAAGCTGGTTCTCTGTCCATCGTAGTAGGGGTACAATCTGTGAGAGTTTGGGTTATGTGTGGTAGGGCTGGTTCTTGTGCATGTCCAACCGGGGTGCTATCTCCACCAAGAGGTAGCACTATTTTATTTGAAGACCGTGTTTTTAGTCCGCTAGATACTGGCATCACCCGCTCCAATTCAAATGGCTGATAAACAGGAAACATAGTTGAATGTACAGACATTGTATGAGAGACAGATGCAATAGATAGTGTGGAAAAAAGAGGGCATGAAATAGTTGACATGTATATTGTTTAACTAAAACAGATAGCATGACATAATTTCACATATATGATGTCTATCTAAACTGGATAGCATAGCATAACATAATTCAAAGATATGATGAATAACTAAACAGGATCGCATGACATAATTCACCTACATGTTATCTAAGTAATCGGGATCACATCATTTAATTCACATATGTGATTTATATGCTAAACAGAGGGCATTCGATATGATGTCTGAACTAAGAACATGGTGTTGAATATTGTGTATATGATGTCTAAACTATGCAATGCAAGACACTGTATGCATGATATGAGGAGTATAACCGTGCCAAGTTAGAGCATACACCTCAGTGGGGGAATAGGACTGGTCATCTGTCTCTGAATCCATCTCTGAGGAGCTATCGGGACCCAACAAGAGATCTGCTTCGATAGGTAGCACTGTCTGCTATGAAGGCCTTGTTTTCACTCCAGATTTTTCCATCTCCCACCCAAATGGCTGATTCACAGGAAGAGTAGTTTAATGTACAAACATTGTCGACAAATGGAAATGTAATGAAGAAAAGGATGGGCAAGATATCATTCAAATATATGATGCCTGGTTAAACAGGATGGCATTGCACATTTCACATATATTATGGCTGGCTAAAAGACATGAGACTGCATAATTCCCATATATGATATAGAAACTAAATAGGTGGCATTACAGAACATGTCTAAACTAAGCAGATGACATATATGATGTCAAAAGTAGGCACTGCAAGGCAACATATGCATGATATGACAAACATCATCATGCCAAGGTAGAGCAAACACCTTGGGGGTAAATAGGAGTGGTCAGCGGCGTCCGAATCCGCCTCAAAACAGATATCTTCCTCTGGATTACAATCTGGAGAGGGGTGGGGAGGGTTTGCCATTGAATCCACCATGGAGCGATGTCTACATGACATTGTATTGCCGCGCAAAACTCTTCTCTTTTTATCTACATGTTCAGCATGACTGTGTACAATATCTGACATGCATACGAAAACAAATATGGTGAGGTTACGTAAGGAGAGCATGAGAAATTTAGAGTGATGGTAACAACCAGTGGATCGATGTTTTTCCGTTGAACCAAAATAGCCCTAATGGATCGACGTGAATGCATAGTAATAAGTGATGCAACAAGTGTACAACCTCTTTGCTGTAGCCGTGTCGACCTCAGCATCATTGGGTTGGTCGCTGAAGCAGTTGAGGCAGAGGTGGCTGTGGGAGGTGTGGAGGAAGATCTGAGGAATCTGTAGACGGCTTCCAGGGCACCGCTCTGTTGTGATGGATCGTTGTGTCGTTGGAGCAGCTCCGGTGAGCCGTAAGACGTCAAGGCTGAAGCAGCACAAGACAGACATCGTCAATCTCAAGTGGGATTCTAATATCATCTCAAATAGATGATGTAAAATGGATGTAAAATTAACATCACCAAAAACCACCTGACTACAACAGATGAGGTAAAAACTGTTGACTCTGAACTTAACTGTCGAAACTGAAATTTACTGTGGAATCTGAATGCTACTGTCAAAACTGAACGCAATGGTAGCAGAGAGGCACTTGACATGTAGTTTAGGGAGGGCCTGCAGTTCATCTTCATCCTGCACCCCCCTGAGCCGCCAGCCACCACCGGCCGAACCGCCGGCCCTAGCGCCGCCTCGCCGCCCCGAAACAACTCGCCACCGCCGCCCTGGCCAGCCCTCTAGGCCCCCCGCCCCCCACCCCACCCTGAACCCTAAGATAGATAGTGGGGAACCTCTCTGGTGAGCCCCCGTCCCCGCTGCGGGTGGTTCTTCCTTAACTCCGGCGAGCCCCCCAACCCCAGAAAATCAACTGACCCAAAAGTCGATTCAGTCGACTAAAGTGTGTGTGGGGACCCTGACTCATAAGTCGAGATCACCGAATGCATGTGTACAGTGATCCCAGAGATCAATGCTCACTGAACACACAGAAGCTGAATAACAAGAGTCTTACATCCATACATACCGTTTTACACAAGTAGGACCATTATGGTCAAGTCTTGAGTGTATCATCACAGCGGAACTCTTCAATAACAACTTGGACCCATGCCATATGCCTTAACCCTACAGGCATTCTGACTGGGAAGCGTCCTAGCTCACATGTTCGTCACCAAGGTACTCTTCATTATATCCTGTTCTTTCATGCCTGGCCAATAAAATAACCAGTGGCAAGCCAATGAGTACTTTGAATGTACTCGCAAGCAACCCATGTTTTGGCTCAAGATACAACAATGCATGATATAGGTAAATTTTGCAGAAAGCTAGTTTTGAGTGCAATGACATGTTCAACAACTTGTAAGACATGCATCAGGAGAATTCAAGTAACCATGAGGACAGGTTACAGATATAAACATAAATAGAGTGGGCATCAACCCAACTCAATCATGTCAAGTCCTTTGACTTGACCCAAGTAGATCTTCCCACTTATAGACCATTTCCGGCCTTAAGAAAAAGCTTTTAAATAAAATAGGGAAATAACTTTTAAAATTATATTTTTGTGGTTTATGGGAATCCTATATCTAATAGGTTTCAAATATTCTCTTTGAAATATTTGTCATACCCCAAATCAAGTACTTGTAGTGCAAACCTCAATTCAGGGGTTTTTGGAAAACTAATTTTTGAAAATACTATTTGGCTAAATTATTTTTGTAAGAAAATACTATATTGCACTATACACATGGCATGATCATTGGGCAGAAGTTTGGAGCAAGGAGATGAAGTATGGGAGGGGGAGTTGTGTTTCTTTAAAGAGCACTTGAAAAACACAGAGAGAAAACCAACTCCAAATAAAAGCCAATTGATGCAAAAGTTTTTGTCAAACCACACTTTATCATGATTTATTAGCTTAAGTGTTGTGGCATGAAAATCAGGGTGTGACAGACCTACCCCCCTTACAAGAATCTCGTCCCCGAGATTCCCAAACTAGGCGTGGAAAGGAATACGAAAACTGGATCCGGGGTAGTCTTCTTGTCCTCATACCGCTTGTGCTTCCGAGTGGTGCTCCATTGAACCTTGAAGTACTCGATGGCGTGGCTTCGTGTATGACATCCTGCTTGATCCATGTTGCCATTGGGGTCTTTCGCATAAGTCATATTGGGCTAGAGGTCGATGGCTCAGTGATCGACGTCCTTGTAGGGATCGGGTTGGTTAGGATGTTGGAAGCACTTCCGAAGCTATGACTCGTGGAAAATGTTGTGCACAGTGGGTGGCTCAAGTGGTAATTCTAGCTGGTAGCCGTCTTTTCTTCGTCTTGCAGTGATCTTGGAGAAGGTCGATAAATCTTGGTGAGTTTCTCTTGACATGAAAATGCTTGGTTCTCTTTGAGAGAAGTGGCTCGCAGATACACCTAGTCTTCGACGAGAAAGTTCACTTCTGGATGATGGTGGTGGGTGTAGTTCTTCCTCCTTGGCATGGCGGTCTTCAAATGTTCATTGACTAGTTGAACGGCTCTTCTTCCGTCTTCGGGTGGACGAGTAGGTCACCAAATGATGATGACAACTATCTTGTCTAAGTACTCCATGGAGACTTGTTCACGAGGTACATAAAGTAGGCTGGGGAGTGGTGGTGATCACGATTGAGTGTTGGTCAGGGTCTACTTGACCTAGAGCCAAAGCTCATGGTCATAATCTGACCATGTTGTGGCTTGGTAGGGCTTAAGGGTTTCAAGGATTCTAGTGTGTGGGTGAACGTTTATTATCTTATCCTTAAGCACGGTTTCTGAGATGCCAATAGTCTATCTAGTCCTTCAAATAAATAACCTTATACCACCGAAAGCATCATCTCGTATAGGCCAAATCCAATCATCACTCATGTGATCTATATATACTCGTGACTCCCGAGAGGAGGTCTAACAAAATCATATATGTCTACAATCCCCAAACTCATATGTATGGCTACCCCTAAAAATCCATGGGTAGAGCATACAAGCTTCCAAGCAGGAATAAAACACGACAATCCCAATGCTCATCCTATTCTTCCAAGGTCCATGTTAGTGCATCTCTATCCTAAGGAAACACGTCACATGCCACTCCAAAATCTTGTTTCCTTCCTATGAATCAACTCCAACAACCCACTAACTTCCATCAATCACTACACAACCCATTAATTGTACAAATCCAATGTCTATGGTGTTCCACACAATCTTCAAAAGTCCATATAATCCCCAAATACTTGAAATCTACTATAGTAAGTCCACCAACTTCCATGGTCAAGCTTATATCAACTCTGACAACTATTCCAATCTCCTAGTTTATTGTCCTCCAAGAAACATGGTATCATGATCGAGATCATCAGTCTAAATCCAATTTTACTCCGAACCATGTAAAATTTACTCTGCATCCATACTCCACTAGGGTAACCTATTTAATCCAAATCTCATGTCCCGCGAGAATTCCTACCATTCTTCCAAGTCATTATCGTATTGCCAACTATATTCTATCAATATCCCCTAGCTAAGTCAAATCCTTATACTTCCAAGAATTTCAACTTGTGATCATAATTGTCCTACTAAATCCAGTTTACTCCAGGGGATAATGAAAGTTATGCTAATCTATAATCATGATCCCACCAAGTTCATCTACCAACATGAAAGCCTCATAATCCACCAAGGTCTCAAATAATTCCTCAAGGTCATTGATATAAACTCATCAAGTCATTTTTCCTCTATTCCTGTATCCTCAAATTGGTCTTACCTACGGCATCGACAGTTTTGGTGCTATCCTAAGATGATAACGTGCTCGTTCACTATGTCCACTAGTCCCATAATGAACCCGGTGTTGTGCAAGGTTACAGAGGCTTAACTGGTTCCCTCGCAATTCTATGGGTTAAGCACATGGTTAAGGATTCGAGCTGGGGTATCTCGTGGAGTCCCGAAGGGTCTAGGGATGGGTTTCTAGTCTGGAGGGTTAAACATGATTCTACCGGGTTGCACTTGTTCAAGGAGGCCGTAGCAAAAGTCTTCGGTATTGTTGGTTGCCGAGGTGGAATCCTTTGTCCATCCTGTCTTGCTGGTCTTCAGTTGATGTAAGAGAGGAGAGGGAAAAGTAGCATAGAGGAGGGGACTGCCTAAAGGGGGTTCTATAGTGCAGGTGCAAACAAACGGGTTCCAAAAAAAAGGTCAAACACAAACAACAAAATAAGGTAGGTGATATAGTCGCATACTTGTTGCCTAGGGCAAAAGTGGAACTTATATCAAAATACAAACAAATAAAAACAAGCAACACGCAATCATGGTTCTATTCGAACCATCATATGGACTCGACTGCGCATAGGGGGTACACAACTCATCCTACCCCGGGGGTTCTCGGATCCGGTAGTCGTGCCTTGCGCCTCGTGCAGTCTTCTGAGTTTTCCTCGGGTGTTGCTACGTCTCTTGTTCGATGAAACGATCTGGGTTGAGCCTGAAGAATCTTCAACAACTTCTCACCTGATGAGGTAATGGGGTGAAGGTGGCTCCTCGCAACTGGCATTGACTTGATCTCCTCTTGTCTTCTTAATCATGATGATCACTTTTGCCTTTTTATGGTGTCGGCGGTTCCAGGTGGCACTCCTTTATGCAATGAAATTAACAAGGCATAATAGAGGTCCAATCTGTCGGACACATTGTTGAAAATATCGTCACCGGGAGCGGGGGATGAAGAGAACCGTTTTCCTGCTCACTATAGTGAGGCGGACCAAATGGCTAGGTTCTCATCCACCGGTTGTTGCCGATGCAAACGATGATAAGGACATGGTTGCTCTATTAGCGATGTATATCATGATCTTGCATTTCCTATGACCTGATCATCATAGGCTAAGGTCGCATCATCTTGGGGCAGTGTCAAGGTTGTCACCATCTTCTGAGTCTTGGTTTCCTCAATGTCTGGAAAGACGTCTTCCTTCTAGATTATCCACGAGGATTACAAGGAATCCTGTGGTCAGGGGCATGAGGATACTAGCAGCCATTCACAAGAGTTTTGAAGGGGAAGAGACCGATAGGGAAAATATATCCTAGTTTTTAAAAAACTCGGAAGGGAAGAGAAGTATAGACAGTTTTTGAAAACTAGCGATAGTTTTGAAAATAGTTTTACCCTAACTAACGACCATGCTAACTAAGGCTTCCTACAGTCAGGATGGCTCTGATACCATCTCTGTGGGACACCGACTCATAAGTCGAGATCACCGAATGCATGTGTACAGTGATCCCAGAGATCAATGCTCACTGAACACACAGAAGCTGAATAACAAGAGTCTTACATCCATACATACCGTTTTACACAAGTAGGACCATTATGGTCAAGTCTTGAGTGTATCATCACAGCGGAACTCTTCAATAACAACTTGGACCCATGCCATATGCCTTAACCCTACAGGCATTCTGACTGGGAAGCGTCCTAGCTCGCATGTTCGTCACCAAGGTACTCTTCATTATATCCTGTTCTTTCATGCCTAGCCAATAAAATAACCAGTGGCAAGCCAATGAGTACTTTGAATGTACTCGCAAGCAACCCATGTTTTGGCTCAAGATACAACAATGCATGATATAGGTAAATTTTGCAGAAAGCTAGTATTGAGTGCAATGACATGTTCAACAACTTGTAAGACATGCATCAGGAGAATTCAAGTAACCATGAGGACAGGTTACAGATATCAACATAAATAGAGTGGGCATCAACCCAACTCAATCATGTCAAGTCCTTTGACTTGACCCAAGTAGATCTTCCCACTTATCAAAACACACACACTGATTTGTAAACATGTGGACGTAGCCCAAGAGCGGTTACCCAACTGTCCTTGACCGTGGACACGGCTATTCAAATAGTTTTACACTGTGCAGATGTTGCACACTTTACCCACAAGATCCGGGGAACTTCCGTGTCATCCACGGCCCGCGGTACCTCAAGTACCCGGGGTAAGCACCCGATCACTATCTTTCCCTAGATGACACTCACATGTAGTCCACTCGATTGGTAGTAACCCCCGTGCCCAACATTTCACAAGTTAAAATTGTGGAGCCTCGCTCCCATATTCATCACATACCACTGGCACGGGGTACCAACGGTGTGTCCGGTGCCCCATAAAAATGTTCTTGGCCGCCCCACCTGGCACGACCCCGTCCCGAGAGAGAGCACCAACTCTCCCTCGTCACTAGTAATGCGGGCTCCAAGCTAGTATCGGCCTAGGTAATCAATAATGCCCTTTCCCATATAAGGGTAGAGTGGTTGCGCATGTAAGGTTGGAATAACATTCGCAACTTAAACCAATCCGTTTTCAAAAGCAACACACACACTTGCCTCGGTAAACCACTTCGTCATCAAGCGGTTACCCATCTCATTATCTCCCTCGGGCATAAGTGGCACCCAACGGGGTTTTCGAAAAGTCCTTTGAAAATGCTTTGTCTCCATCACCACGCATATCCCCGTCCCTTTTTGCGTAGCAACTACTTTAGCATCCTATCTACTCCCACCGGCATAACCCTCATAAGGAGGTAGGGTCATGCACAATGCAAGTATCAATGAGGAAGTAACGGAGGAAAACCATCAAAGTGGTTCCACCTCATCATGATTCTGTTGCAACAACAATATGGTGCTATATGTCATGCATAAAAAGGGTTTCATAGACATGGTCAAAGGGTTGCTTGCCTGTTTTAACAAAGTCTTCGAGGTCTTCAAATATCTCCGGTCCAACTCCGAGCATTTCGTCTACTTCGTCAACTATCGTCGAAAGCAACCATAATAAGCAACACAACAAGGCAGAAAATAAAAGTGCTCTAGAAATGTGAGTTGGACTTTTCTAGGATACCTCTGGTCATATGAGGAATGACCAAAGTGATTTCAATGGAATTGGATAAGTGGATATTTTGGAACATTTCAATATGAAGGATATAAGGGATTTAAATGGATCTGCAAGTTGTCTACAGAATGCCTTTTTATAAAAATGAGTAAAAGTACCCATTAAAGAAGGCATGATTTTAGAAGTATTTAGAAATTGGTTTCACTGGATTTGGAGTCCAAATGAAATTCCTAGGGAATTGCAAAGTTGGCTATACATGGATAAATAGACTAATATTTGATGTGGTACAGAAAGCATTGGTAAAAATGTTCAAAAACTAAGTTAGGAACATATAGGTATCTAGTTATTTGAACCATTGCATTTGGATCAATTTCGAGTTCTCTGTGATTTTCTAAAGTTTAACACAGAAATACAAAAATAGGATTTTGATAAATATTTCTGAAGAGAAAGTTTCTGGAAAAATGTGCAAATAGCACCATGTGATAGATCATGATTTAAGGGAGTCACTACAAATTTGAATCACCTAATTTGGACTTGAAATGAATTGATTATGGATTTTACAACATTTCTGGAAAAGAAACGGAAGAAAAGGAGTCAACCTTATAAAGCGCACTGGGCGAAGAACACCTAAATAGCGCCTACTGGGCTCGGCCCAGTGGCTCAGCTGCGCGAGGGAGGAGGTGACATCGAAGGCGCACTGCGCAAGGGCGCCACCCAGCGGGGCAATCGGATTAGCGCGAAGCCGTGTCCACTTAACCCGACTGGTGGGCCGGCTTGGTCGCCTCTGCTGCTGACAGGCGGGCCCCCTGCTAGCTGGCAGGGTGGTCGTCCTCTACCTCGCGCCTGAGGCAGAGGAGCGTCAGGGGAGACAAGGCCAAGCACAAGCCGGAGTTGATCCCCGGTGACTCCGGCCGTCCCCGGTGGCGTCCGGTGCACCGACGGACTCGGTATGCTGAGCCGCTTCCATCCAGGGGCTTCACGCGGGCTGGGAGGATCTGGGGAGACGGCGACCCTGGCGATGGCGGGCGGCATCTGGAGTGGATGGGCGCAACGCCGTGAGCACAAGGGCAGGGGGAGAAGGAGCGGGAGGGCTCCGCTGGCCTGCGACACTTCCCCTGGTGGTAAAAGGAGAGGAGGGGAGGCTCTGGTTCGCCGGAGCGGGGCGGAGGCAGGCGGCGACCATGGCGGCCATGGAGAGGGAAAGAGAGCATGCGAGGGAGAGGGATGTTGTTTGGGAGGTTCATGGGGGGAGAGGGAGAGCGATGAGAGGCCAGATAAGAGGTCAGGAGTAGCTTATATGGGCGTGACCGTGGTGCACCGTGGCCAGTGTCCACAGACGCGCTCGGGTGAGCCTGTAGAGGGGAGAGGAGAGATGGAGCCAGGAGGGCCCCAAGCTCGTGCACCCACTAGCCGAGCTGGGCGGTGTCGGGCGAGCTCAGCAGGATGAGAAGGAGAGAGGGGAAGGAGGGGCCCGACTAGCTAGCGTGCCGTGGACGTCGAGGCGACCTCGGGAGACACGGACCCGGCGCCCATGGTCGTCGAGTGCCTCGGAATGGGCAAGCTACAGTGCGGGAGTGCACTGTAGCGTGCTCCAGAGCGCGTCCATGGCATGCCATGGCATTTTAATAGTGCCATGGGCATGTCTTATAGTGTCTGGGGGTTTTGGGGGAGAGTAAACAAGGTAGGAGTGGCATTGGATGCCCTAGAGAGCCACTAGATGAGAGGGGAGGTGGAGAGAGAGGTGAACAGTGGCTGTCTAGAGGGGGAAAATGGGGTTTTACCCCATCAATCATGGAGCATTGGAAGAGGGGAAGCTACTGGAGGTAGGAGGTGACCTGGGGCAGATGTGATAAAAACTTGGGCTCATGGAGATTAGTGGAAGAGGTGAAAATGATGATTTTGGAAAAATGACAAAAGGTGTTTGTTGTTAGTTTGGGAAAGAAAATTAATCCCACTTGCCATGATATTTAACAGGATGGAATGGCACTTAGAAATAGGGTGTTCTACAAAATTTGAGCTCATTTGGGCAAAGTTGCTAGTGTAACTTTTGTAAACCCTAGAAATCAACAGAAATGGACTTTCCAAGATTTAGCCATGCAAATCTATTCTCCTTGATGCACCACTTAGTGTAGTGTCATCATTTGAGGTTCTGAACATGTCCACAAAAGTTGAGATCAAAATGAGAAAGTTGCCAATGTAAACTTATTCAAATTTGGTTCTGGACAGAGAGGGTTTTGGGGCACTTTGACCAATATAGCATTCTCTCCAACTTGTGCCATTTGGTCTAGATGCATAATTACACCATTTGAGCATGTGCACCAATTTTGAGAGCATTTGGACATGTTTGACCGTGCAAAGTTGTTCAAACTTGAAAAAAGGTAGAAATAATTTTGAGAGGGTTTCATGGGGTTATACTATTCTCCATGACTTGAGACTTGGCAAGATCATCACAAATGTCATATGTGACATGCTAGAATTTTCCTGGATTTATTGGAAAATATTTCTTGTAGAAATATTTCGAATCCTTGAAATGGGCAGAAATGGTTTTGGGAGGTTTTGTCCAATTTCTTGATCATGACCATGTGTTGAAACTCATATATATGGAAAATATATGTCCACTGAGTTTCCCTGATTTTCCTCAAATATTTCTGAAACAATAAAATAATTTTTCCCTATTAAAGACCATTTCTGGCCTTAAGAAAAAGCTTTTAAATAAAATAGGAAAATAACTTTTAAAATTATATTTTTGTGGTTTATGGGAATCCTATATCTAATAGGTTTCAAATATTCTCTTTGAAATATTTTTCATACCCCAAATCAAGTACTTGTAGTGCAAACCTCAATTCAGGGGTTTTTGGAAAACTAATTTTTGAAAATACTATTTGGCCAAATTATTTTTGTAAGAAAAAACTATATTGCACTATACACATGGCATGATCATTGGGCAGAAGTTTGGAGCAAGGAGATGAAGTATGGGAGGGGGAGTTGTGTTGACTTTAAAGAGCACTTGAAAAAGACAAAGAGAAAACCAACTCCAAATAAAAGCCAATTGATGCAAAAGTTTTTGTCAAACCACACTTTATCATGATTTATTAGCTTAAGTGTTGTGGCATGAAAATCAGGGTGTGACAGTGTGGCTTAATCGGAGCAGAGCAGCAGCATGAGCGAGGGGGAGAGTACCAGCAGCAGCTGGGCGAGCGAGCGATCGAGCGAGAGCCGGAGCAGCAGCAGCAGATCCGGCTGGTATGGATGCCGCCACTGACGGGGCCTCGCACTGGGGGAGAGCCGCCATGGAGATGTCACCCGCGGCGCCGGCTTCAAGGTAGCCGCTTCATGGGGGTGTGGGATGGAGCACCGTCCGCGCCGGGAGGTCGAGTTAAGGAGAAGGTGCGATGTGATGAGTGTACAACCTCTTTGGTGGCGCCGAGTAGGCCTCGGCTTCGTCCGAGGAGTCAGTGAGGATGTTGCGGTTCCGGTGGAGCAGGTTAAGATGACGCTGTGGGGATGGAGCAGCCGCGATAGACGAGGCGATCGTCGGAGCAGCTCCTTGGAGGTGGATGATGGGGCGGCTGAACCGGTGGGACGGCGAGATGAACGAGGATCCTCATCCGGGGAGGTGGACGAGGGACGTCGAGCTGTTGTGGTGGACGACGTCTTCGGAGATGGACGACGGTTCTTTCAATGATATAATTTTCACGTTGTGCATGGCATGTACAATTAATCTTGTCAATAGTCAAAGGCGGTCTTAAAAATCTCATTACGCCCTATATAGATGGAAGGAGGGAGTATGAATCCATGTTATGTCCGATTAAATTTTTTCGCTTGCTGTATAATATTTGTAACCTACTCATACCAACATTTTAGTGCATTCCAAATGTCTATACTACCACTGCAATTCGAACTAAATTTGAATTCGTTTCTCTATTTCAATAAGAATCTACAATCATGATTGTTGCCAACTTCAACCATCATAGTTTCCTTGCTATCCGCCAGATATAAATCAGACGGCCTATAATGCAGGATGGCAGGCACACCATCATCAACAACTCTGTTTTTTATAAGAGTAGAGATAAAATATATTAAATGTAGTATACCATGTTCATAACCACACCATGTGTATCACCGTTATATATATTCACACATCCGTCGGTTTGAAACACTATGATAAATTCTTCAAATATCCGAATTCGCTTTTTATAATGAAGTATATATGATATCTATTCATCTTTTACACCCACACAACCCTCTTATCTTTGTAGCTAGCGCTAACTTTCTCTTGTGCATGCACACGCCCGCATCCCTCTCACCCTCCCTCAGCATTCTCTAGCTCCATCGCGCAAATTCGTCTTTTCACTTTAGGTCGTTCACCCATGGTGTGTGTAGGCCCCCCAGTTCCTTCTTTACGACACACATCGATCGATATGCCTCTCTAGCCAGGTGTGCCTAGCACAAACACAAGCTTCCCCTCTTCTCTTGTCACCGTCCATGCCTCACTCCCACCACTCTTTTCATCGTTCTCGTACTCGCACACTCCTCCCCCACGATATAGTATGCCTCTCGTACCACCTCCTACATGCATCCCTCTCTCTCTATCCTTCTCCTTGTGCCTCATTTGCTTCTAACACACACATGCATGTATACCGATCGATCTCCCAACATATACCTAGATCGACTTTAACTACCACCCCATCGATCGACGTACCTCACAAGTTATGTCTCTGCTTTCTCTTACAAAGGGCTATTGATCTTCCTATGTAGCTACGTCTGCTTACCACAGCCACATCGTCCCCCCTCATAATTCATGCATGCCTCCCGACCCGTCTCTCACACGCACGTGCATAGACAACAAGCAGCCATCTCCTCTCTTATTGATATTGCGGACGTGCCCTTCGTTTGTCTAGCAAGCCTATCCCACCATTTGTTAGAAGCAACTCCACTACCACCCCCTCCAACACTCTAGCTCTGTCTCTCTCCCAACCTTATTCATCTCCTGCACATATGCATGGATGCCAATCGATCTCCCTTAATACATGAGGCAGATCGATCTCCTTAATACATGAGGTAGGCCTCTCTCCTCCTCCACACATATACCAGCCATTGTACCTCTATAGTTAATTGGGCCTCCCTCTTCCCCCACCACACACCGATAGTCGAGCGCTGCAGGTAGGTATCCATGCCACAGAGACAAACTGCACATGTCCCATCTCACGTTCCACTAGGCCAACCACTCTATATCTTTGACGTGGGCACACACAAATTCGATGGCACTCTTTATCGATCGATCGCGCGCGCACACACACACACATCATCCCTCTCTTCGATTCTATGGACACCTCAAGCCGATGATACCTCCACTCTCTTCTCGTGGATCGCCCCCTCTATATATATGTTATATCCAGGACTCTATTTCACACACATTGCATATGTTAAATTTTTTGATTGACCCCCCCCCCCACACACAAAAAAAAACTCTCAAGAACCCACACACTATATCTCTCTAGGTTTGTATCTCTCTCACACAACCCCATGTAGGTGGTGTACGTATACAAGAAGAGAATAGGTGCACCGTGCACGTACTCACGCTTCGTGCCCAGCCACACCCGCGCGGGTACACGGTGGAGCTCATTTCTTTACAAAATGGCAGCCCACATGCTAATTTGAACGCCTATAGCGGTTGTTTACCTAGGGAGGTCGTGTACCACGCGTGCACGAAACAAAGTTCGACTTGACGGGTTGCCGCATTATTTTTAAATAAAGTTATAGCGCTCAATGGCATGTACACATATTATAAAACAATTTTTATGGAGGAAAAGGTAGTCCGCTCTTCAGAATATCTCACACAAGGCTCCGGTGGCCTCTCTCTCTCTAACCGTTGGTCACTGATCCGGCCGCATCCCGTCCACCGGGGGAAAGGGAGTGCGGTGGCCTCTCTCTCTCTCACCATTGGTCACTGATCCGGCCGCCTCCCGTCCGTCGGGGGAAAGGGAGGAAGTGCATCGTTTCTCCGTTCGACGGCGCCGAGGCAGCACGTCCCGATCTGCGGCACACGCCGTTCTCTCTGACCAAGCTCCGGCGCGGCAAGGCCTACACCACCTGCTCGCAGATTCCGCCCGCCGCCGCTCACCTAGTTACATCCCGACGACCTACAGGTATCCCCTCCGGCCTTGCTCCACTACCTGTTTTCCCACGTCGCTGCATGTGGATCTTCCATAGTTCTTTGCCCAAAACGTAGCTCGTCCGGCGTACTTTCCATATTGCATTCTCGTCCTCACACCGTTTTAGACAAACACAACCATGTTGTTATCTTCCCTTAGGACAAGGAATATGCTTTTTTTGTCGTCGCATGTGTCATCAACTGTTATTGGCCAGTAATTGTTTCCTTTCTACCTCTTTTTTGCAAACATGGCTATCCATTTCACGTTGTTGCTATTGCGACCTTTTGGTGAACTGCACAAATCACTTTTTTCTTAAGAGTGTTTTGTGCAGTTGTACTAAAATGTCACGCGGCCAATGTCTCTACATTTCAGTGCGACTGCACAAAGGGGGATTGGTTTTGCTCTATCCTCCTCATCCAACTCCGAGCCTAATCTTCTCCAACTAGTTAGTCTTAAGAGAGACTGCAAAGGTGACCGGCTTCTATTTGTGTGTTTATTGTTTCATCAGCAGTCCTCTATTATCATAATCACACTTGATATCTTTGGAACAGGGATGCTCAGCTCTATTTTAGTGTAACTGCACAAAATGATTGGAATGTTGCATGCTCCAGACAGCTACTTTTTTTCCCAACATGCCTTGTTGATTTAGACAGAGCTGGGGGGACGTTGCTACCAATGAAAGCATGGATCAATTTTAATTTAGCACCTTCTCACAACTTTGTCTTCAGTTGTGATGTAATTATTAGCTCTGATCTGCTAATAATTGACATGCATTAGCAAGGAAGTTAGTTTTTTATTGTTTTCGAAAGAGCATCGATGGCAAGACACGCGAAACAAAAGCTGAAATCTCACACCATTGTACAATTTCATGTCGGTGGAAAATTATTTGTATAGTACGTCAATTATGTAAACAAATGATGGAAGCTTGATAGCATTGCGAGAAGCCTCTTCATCATCCGAGTCCATGTGCCATGCACAAAATTATAATCCTTCATTCCTAAATATTTGTCTTTTTACAAATTTCAAACGGGCTTATTTTAGAGTGTAGATTCACTCATTTTGCTTCGTATGTGTACTCCCTCCGTTCCTAAATATTCTATTCATCTTAACAGAGATTTCAACAAGTGACTACATATGGAGCAAAGTGAGTGAATCTACACTCTAAAATATGTCTATATACATCCGTATGTGCCAGTCCATTTCAAATCTCTAAAAAGACAAATATTTGAGTAGTCACTCGTTGAAATCTCTAGAAAGACAAATACTCCGGAGTATATTTAAGAATCGAGGGGGTAGTGCACAACCGCATGGGAGACTCGGTCCGGTCGTTGCGCCGCATTAATAGTGAGTAATGAGAAGTCAAATCATAAGTCCCACCTTTCCCACTGTAAGTTGCTCTGAAGAAGCAACCATCAATATGCTCTTCTTTGAATCCGCTCATACTAATCCATCCATCACTGTTTATACAGCGCACTTTAGAAAAAAAGAAAAAAAATCTGTGGGACCAAGGCGACTAGCGATCGGCCTGAAAAATAGCATTGGTAGTTATAGCACGACGTCTATTACTAGAGGGAATAATGTGTACACACATGCATACAGTGCTTCCACCCCGGGTACACACATGCATGCACTCCGTAGTAGTACAGTACATGGAGAGAAAATTGTGGACTTGATTGCGGTTACCACGCCCTAATTAATTGAGCATTAAACCAAACGCGTCTAAAGCCTCTCTGGTGGTGGAAATGCATTGAGAGAAATGCATCATAATGAAGCGCGCCCTGTAAACTGTGACGGAGGGTGTAGTATGAAGGTGCAAAACCAAGTACGCGTACTATTGCGCTTGGCTCTTCGCCCCTTCATGAAGTCGAACAATGATGGTACTCCGCATGTTGGGTACTATAGTGTATGCCTCTGACAATCTGACACCGAATGGACTGATGCATGTCCACCGAGGGTAGGCTGCATTAGTCAAAAGGCGTAAGCGAGCTTCACCTTGTCCTGCAAGCTTCTCCTCATTCTGCGAGTTGACGGGACACACCAAAAAGTAGTGCTAGTCCATACTCCCTCCTTTCCAGTTAATATGGCTTAATTTTTTTGCGGGTAAATGAGAGATCTTTATTCATATATAAGCATTCTTAGGACGATCAGCCAAGACGCTGGTCACTAGGAAGCGAGGTACCCCGCAAAAAAAGAAGTAGGAAGCGAGGTGTTTCATCAAGAGAGCTCTCGGCCACATTCAAAGTGCAGCAAGCACGGTTCGCACGAAGATGCGCCGCAAGGTTTGCTGACCTGTTTACATGCTGAATAACAAAAAAAGAGGAAATATTACTGAGCGCTACTATTTGTAACATGATATGAGCCAGAATTAAGCGAGAATTGTGGCGAGTGTTCCATGCAATCAACTTCCATTATCACATGCGAGAACCCTCAAAGAGAACCAAATGTGTTGAAGATTGCTTTATCACATTTTAAAAATATAATAAGAGTGCAGATGCTCCTCCATCCGGTTCCTAGTACTAGTATAGTACGTACCTTTATGGACTATAGTAGTAGTACTAGTAAACTTTGCGCTTGGCTGTTCGGGAAGTCGAACAATAATAGCACTAGTAGTATAGTGTATACTTCTGGCAATCTGACACCGAATTAACTGTTGCACGTCCACCGCCTGAGCGAGGGAGAGCTTGCATTAGTCAAAAGATTCTCCTTGTCCTGCGAGCCACCGCGCGCAAGCTTCTCCCGTCCTGCAACCTTCTCCCCGTTCGCCAAGTTAACGGGACACATCAAAGTAATGCTAGTCCATGCTGCCTCCTGTCCGGTTAATATGGCTTAATTTCAAACGAGATAAATACACTGTCTGTCACTGTATATTTGTAAAAATACGATCAGTGGACTTCATAATACGCTCATTGCACTCAATATATATATTTTCTGGTGTTCATACGTTCACTAGCTCACCTTGACTGAGTATGTGTGTGCATGCACGTGTAGGTTGAGCACTTGAGCGTGACCGTGTGTGTTCTATCGTGTGCTCGGACATGCATGCATTTGGGCGTCGCGCGTGTTTTTGTGTCCATGTGTACGTGTGACTGTTGCATACACGTAGGGGGAGTACGTGTAGGGGCCACTAAGGAGCAGTCAAATCACACAGTAAGTTAGTCGGAAGAAGCAACCATCATTTCACTCTCGAATGACATGTACGCAATATAAAATGGTTGATATGGAGAGAAAAAGAAAACCACTATATATAAACTAGCAGGAGCCTAAGCTACAAGCCTGCTTGGTTAGGTTGCTCTCTAAACAAGCATAGAACGACGGGCCTGATCCCGCAGCTGGGGGAAGGGAACAATGTTTTGCGTAGACGCGGCACTACTAGGAAAAGGGCTATAGATGGAATTGACACTAATGGCGCACCAGACATGTGGTGCGCCATTACTATATACTAATGGCGCACCATCTGTTGGTGCGCTATTAGTGTGGAAGACACTAATGGCGCACCAGGCACACGGTGCGCCACTAGTAACAAAATGTTTTTTCATTTTTTCAAACATACTAATGGCGCATCCGGGCAGAGTGCGCCATTAGTAGTTAGAACTACTAATGGCGCACCAGCCATAGAGTGCGCCACTACTGTATTTTTTTTTACTTTTTTGCAAAACTACTAATGGCGCACTGTTGCATAGTGCGCCATTACTAGTTTAAACTAGTAATGGGCACTTTTTTTTTACTTTTTGATATCATGAATATTTTTAAATTTCATGGGCATTTTTTGAATTCATGAATATTTTTTCAAATTTGATGATATTTTTTCACATTCTATATGAAAAAATATTGAATATTCATGAGGACACTCGATCTCGATCCCCCTCCCACTCGATAGCTATCCCCCTCGCCAGCACCCCCCCCCGCTCGACCTCCCCCGCTCCAGCTGGCCGCCGACCCCCCACACCCTCCCCCGCTCCACCGTCAAAAATGAATGCAACTAAAAATCAAAAAAAAAATTTGTTTATATTTTCAAATAACAAATTTGATGATATTTTCAAATAATAAATTTGATGATATTGTTTCGATTCATAAATATTTTCAAATAACAAATTTGATGATATTTTTAAAAAATTATTACTGTTTTTATAAAAATTTATTACTGTTTCACATTCATATTCATTTTCATTTTCATTTTCATTTTCATACTCATATTCATATTAATTTTCTATTAAATTATTAGATGCAACAAAATAATAATAAAAAAATCTTACTTATGGCGCACGGCTGGCTGGTGCGCCATTGCTATTTAAAAAAAAGAATACTAATGGCGCACCGTCTCGAGGGTGCGCCATTGCTATAAAAAAACATACTAATGGCGCACCGCCAGGGGGTGCGCCATTAGTAATCTTCCCCCCTAGTCGCCCGATCCCTTCGTCCCTCCCGCTCGCCAGATTCACTCTCCCCTCGCCAGATTCATTCCCCCTAGTCGCCCGACGACCCCCGCGCCCCGCCTCGCCATCTCGGTCCTCGCTGCCGACGGCCTGCCCCGCTCCTTCCCTCCACTCCTCAATCGCCCTCTCGGTCCTCGCCGCTGACGGCCTGCCCCGCTCCTTCCCTCCACCCCGAGCGCCGCCGCCGTGCGTCACCGCGGCCACCGACCGCCCCGTCCTCCGTCGTCGTGCCTAGGAACTGCGCGAGGAGCAACACCATCATCACCTTCATCGCCTACGTCCACGGATTGCAGCCGGGTCATCAAGGATCGAGCGCATCGACCTCTTCTTCCTCATCACCGACCATTGCTTCTCGGCGTCGATCCACGCTGCCCCGACCACCCTCGGCCTCGCCGTCTCCTTCCCCAGCTCCGCGGTGAGCGTCTCCATCGATTCCCCTGTTTTTTCCTTGTTTAGTCACCGTTTGTGCATGCGGGCTCGTGGTCACCGCGCCGGCCGCCCCTCGCTGTAGATTCTCTGATGTCCTTACCTGAAACTGAATATAAAGTCAGTTTAAAAGTCAGTCTCCTGATCTGAACATAAACTTTATCTGAAACTGAAATTGAAACAGATGCAGTCGTAAAAATTCAGTTAAAAATTCAATTTTAGAGCTTGGCTCCTGATCTAAATATAAAGTGTACGTCAATCTTATATTGCAAGAAAGTTTAAAATTCAATCTAAAACTCAATGTAAAATTCAGTTAAAGTGATCTGAATATAAAAACTCTTGGATTAAAAATTCAGTCTAAAAGTGAGTTAAAGTTTCAGTTTTAGAGTAATTTTCAGTTTGTAAAACTGAGAAGTGTATTTTTTATTTTGAAACTTAGTGTAACTATTTTCAATTTTGATGGAAAATCAGTCTAAAAGTCAGGAGGGGGATCTCTGTAGATTGCATATACAGATTTCTTGAACAGTGCTATTAATTACAAATAGAGCAATGTTGAAAATGAAACAAAAGGAATTGGAAAACCAGAAAGATAGGCATTCTGTTGTAAGTAAGCTAATACAAAAAAGTGTTTACTTTAAGTAATTATTTACAACAAGCATTGTGTAGGAAAATGTCATGCAGGCTGTAACTTGAACTTGAAGAACTCCTTAGATAGTTTTTTAGTCTCCTTATACAAAGCAAGCTGAAGTTTGAAACCTATTTCTCCTAAGCAGACACTGAAAAATTGCAGATAAGTAGACACTAAAAATTGCAGCCATGTCAAAGTGTCATTTCATTTGGGAGCAGTAACGAAAACTGTATGTGCTGTCATAGGTGCTGTGCTGTCAAAAACTGTATGTGCAATCTCCAGAACAATTATGCTTATGTGAAAACTGTATGTGCAATCTCCAAATGTATCTCCAGAACAATTATGCTTATTTCCATTGACAGCTTATTTTTATTGTTCAAAGAATGTGCGGGAGATGGTAGACAAAACCCACTACACCGATGGCTCCGAATTAACAACTTACAAGGAGAAAAATCATCTGGTCGGATTTTGTACTGACATTGAGAATTACAATATCCACAATCAAACTCCTCAACATTATGGTAAATACGTGCCACTAGTGCATGTGTTCAACTACGGTAACTACCATGGAGATACCTTGGTAAGATTTTTACTATTACGACATCCGTGCATCTTTTGCATACTTCTAAAACTAGTACATCATTGCTAACTATGAAGTTATTACTATGTTTTTCAACAGATAATCCCAGAGAATTGTGTGCCTCATATGATGTATCAGAAAGGTAGTCTTAATGTTTTGAACATACAGCCAGGTCATCCTACGAATCTCAACTGTCCATACGAGATTTCTAAAAGAAGTGGAGACATGAAAATCAAAGGATGGAAAAAATGTATGGACAGTCGTAAGGAGCTTCTTGGAAGCAAAAGGAAGTGAAGCGCAAGAACTGGAGACAGGATGTTCTCCATTCTCCATAATGGAGAGTCAGGGTCTATATTGTTTTATGCTATTTTAGCTTAAATAGGGTATTTAGATCCTGCCTAATACTGATGATCATGTGCTAAGAACAATTAAGTAGGGTTGGTTCGATGACTATCAAGATGATGATCGTATGACTTGTTATGAATAACGAGTAGAACTTGTATGATCATGATTAGTAGGACTTGTTAGGATTAGTATTACTTCCGACAAACTCGATACTCGCGGTCTCGAGACTTGTAATGTTTTATCTTTGTTCGGTCTTTTGAATTTGGAGACTAATATGATGAATTGTATTCGGAGACTAATCTTCTATTGTATTCGATGAATCTGCTGTTGCTGTGTGCTACTGTCTATATTCTGTCAAATAATATATTTTGTAACCTGTGCAAAAATCAGAAAAGTAAAAAAAACCTAATATTCATACTAATGGCGCATCACTACAGAGTGCGCCATCAGTATGCCAAGTATACTAATGGCGCATCCATCCGCAGTGCGCCATTAGTGTGCCAAAGCACATGGTTAAATATGGCCCTAGGAGGCATACTAATAGCGCATGGTGTTATATACTAATGGCGCACTAGGTGGTGCGCCATTAGTATACCAGATACTAATGGCGCACCAGTGGTGCGCCATTAGTAATAAATACTAGTGGCGTGATACTAATGGCGCACCAGTGATGCGCCATTAGTAGGCAAAACTGGTGCGCCATTAGTAGGCCTTTTCCTAGTAGTGCGGTCGACATCGGCGAGGGAGAAAACCCACAGTTGGTGCGTCCCAATCGGGGGTCACCGCGGTATGGGCCGATGCCGTGTCCCAACCGCCCTTCTATCTACAGCCCGACGTCCCAGGTAGTCCATCTTCCTTTTGGAGCCAGCTTGCTCCACTGCTGTAGCTCCATCTCCATGTCGATCTTTCTCTACTTCTACCGGCTTCTATTTGTGATGAGTTTGTCTCATGAACTAGTGCCAGTACTATTATTCTAATCACACTTCTTTAATATCTTTGCCATCAGGGATGATCAGGTCGATTTTAGTGGAACTGCACAAAAGCATCGTATGATCCGAGGGTGCCAGCCGTCTTTCCTTCCCGACATGGAAAGTGCTATGGAACAAGAGGTACCAGAAGGTGGAGAACCAAAGAGTGCTGCTTCTATTGTTGCTGACATTCTCACTAAAGAATCTCCCTCTAGCACATTCCTTCGACATGTTCTACCTGGCCAGGAAATTAAATCATGTTTAGGGTTTAGGGTTTAAGTCGTAGTGACCCCATCAGTAGTTTTGCTATCGTACACGCTCTCACAACCTTTTTCTTTAGTTGTGAAGTAAATATTGGCTATGATCTATGAATCATTGAGATGCATCAGCATGCATGTTAGTTTTCCTTTGTATTTGATGGAATGTTGTAACGGGGCAACCTTGGAATAGGAAAGAAAATGGAGTGGAAAAGTTTCCGTTTTTCCGGAGAAAAAATGGAAACGGAGAGAAACCAACATTTCGTTTCGTTGGATCGCGCCATCGAGAAAAACCAACGTTTAAATCACGTCTGTTGTGTTCATGTCTCACCCTCCTCCACGGCTCGACCCCACACGGTCACTCGGCATGCCAGTCACCGCAAACCGAGTAGTATACCATAACTTTCCCGCCTGCTTGTCGATGGATCGCGCCATGGAGTACTAGCACTACTGGAAGAGATTGACGAGTTGGGGGAGGACAGCTAGCTATAGCATGGATTCCCAAGAACTTACTACTGGAAGAGATCGCGCATGTTGTAGCCGGCTATTGCGACCTTTGAACGCGGAATAGCCGCGTGCACCTGGAAGCGGCGCGGGCGACGCTCTCTCGGCCGGCGCGCCACAATCAATGCCGGCACCAGTGAGGGGTCGCGTCCGCTCTGGCCGGGCATGAATGCGGCACTGACCATTTCGGGCGGGAAGCACACGCGGGTGATGAAGAGCGTTCGCGTTGGTCAGGACCGGCCATGGCAGCGGTCCGGACGTGCGCAAACAAGAGATGTTGTACGTTAATATTGTTGCGTATATAATTAACAACGTAAATAATGTGCCAGTTGGACAAATATGATTGGAGATGGAGATGGAAATGGAATTTTACGTAAACACGGATACGCATGTCTATGTCTATGTGTGTGTGTGCGCGACGACTCTCGCGACCTGGAAGCGGGGGCGTGTTTTTGATCGAGTTTTCTTTCTTGGTACGTTAGAAAATCAGTTTGTCTAATTCACATCTATATGTTATTTGAGGATATCACATCTAAGCTCCCACAAGTATATAATGTAGCAACAAGAAACAAAAAAACTAGGAAAAGACCACAAACAGAGTGGACATCAACTTATATGTGACATAACTATGTCACATCTAGATGTGTCCTAGACAGACCCTTAAAAAATTGTCTGCCAGTTTTAGTTTCTTTTTTCTGGGAACGCGCGTATTCTATTTAAAACCACTGCTATGGAGAGATTTTTTTACTCCATTATAGCCTCTTGTTTGATAGAGTGCGTCTCGCTCTCTCACCCTCTCCATATCAAAACAAGATGACAGTGTCCACTCTATCTCTCTCCTCACCGGTGGTCACAGATCCGGCCGAATCCCGTCCGTTGCGGGAGGTGAGGAGGTGCAGCGTTGACGTTGTCGCCATCGGCGATGAAGGAAGCCGATGCGCACCGTCCTCTCAGAGCCGGCGCTGCCGCGGACGAAGATCCTTCGCGCCCTTGTTCGCTGCCGTCGTGTGGGCAGATCCCGCCCGCCTGCCTAAACGACATCTCGCCCACCTGAGGTATAACTTCTTGTACTGGTCCAGCTCCCCAGGTCGCTGTGTGCGGGTTTTCTTCTATGCGACTACTCCCCAGCTCCCCATGCATAGTAGCTAGGGTTCGTCGGCTGGTCCAACATCACCTACTAGTACTATTATAGAGGAAATTGTTGGGAAACGTAGTAATTTCAAAAAAATTCCTACGCACACGCAAGATCATGGTGATGCATAGCAACGAGAGGGGAGAGTGTGATCTACGTACCCTTGTAGATCGACAACGGAACCGTTTGGTTGATGTAGTCGTACGTCTCCACGACCCGACCGATCAAGCACCGAAACTACGGCACCTCCAAGTTCTAGCACACGTTCAGCTCGATGACGATCCCCGGACTCCGATCCAGCAAAGTGTCGGGGAAGAGTTCCGTCAGCACAACGGCGTGGTGACGATCTTGATGTACTACCGTCGCAGGGCTTCGCCTAAGCACCCCTACAATATTATCGAGGACTATGGTGGAAGGGGGCACCGCACACGGCTAAGAATATGATCACGTGGATCAACTTGTGTGTCTAGGGGTGCCCCTTGCCTCCGTATATAAAGGATCCAAGGGGGGGGGTACGGCCGGCCCTAGTAGGAGGCGCGCAGGAGGAGTCCTACTCCTATCGGGAGTAGGACTCCCCTCCCTTTCCTTGTCCAAGTAGGGGAGGGGGAAGGAGAGAAGGAAAAGGGGGGGGGGGCGCCGCCCCTTCCTCCTTGTCCAATTCGGACTAGGGGGAGAGGGGGCGCGCGGCCTGCCCTGACAGCCCCTCCTCTTCTCCACTTTAGGCCCATGAGGCCCATTAACCCCCCAGGGGGTTCTGGTAACCCCCCGGTGCTCCGGTTTTATCCGAAACTTCCCCGGAACACTTCCGGTGTCCGAATATAGCCGTCCAATATATCAATCTTTATGTCTCGACCATTTTGAGACTCCTCGTCATGTCCGTGATCACATCCGGGACTCTGAACTAACTTTGGTACATCAAAATGCATAAACTCATAATATAACTGTCATCGTAACCTTAAGCGTGCGGACCCTACGGGTTCGAGAACAATGTAGACATGACCGAGACACGTCTCCGGTCAATAACCAATAGCGGGACCTGGATGCCCATATTGGCTCCTACATATTCTACGAAGATCTTTATCGGTCAGACCGCATAACAACATACGTCGTTCCCTTTGTCATCGGTATGTTACTTGCCCGAGATTCGATCGTCGGTATTCCAAATACCTAGTTCAATCTCGTTACCGGCAAGTCTCTTTACTCGTTCTGTAATACATCATTCCGCAACTAACTTATTAGTTGCAATGCTTGCAAGGCTTAAGTGATGTGTATTACCGAGAGGGCCCAGAGATACCTCTCCGACAATCGGAGTGACAAATCCTAATCTCGAAATACGCCAACCCAACATGTACCTTTGGAGACACCTGTAGAGCACCTTTATAATCACCCATTTACGTTGTGACGTTTGGTAGCACACAAAGTGTTCCTCCGGCAAACGGGAGTTGCATAATCTCATAGTCATAGGAACATGTAAGTCATGAAGAAAGCAATAGCAACATACTAAACGATCGGGTGCTAAGCTAATGGAATGGGTCATGTCAATCAGATCATTCACCTAATGATGTGATCCCGTTAATCAAATAACAACTCTTTGTCCATGGTTAGGAAACATAACCATCTTTGATTAACGAGCTAGTCAAGTAGAGGCATACTAGTGACACTCTGTTTGTCTATGTATTCACACATGTATTATGTTTCTGGTTAATACAATTCTAGCATGAATAATAAACATTTATCATGATATAAGGAAATAAATAATAACTTTATTATTCCTCTAGGGAATATTTCCTTCAGTCTTCCACTTGCACTAGAGTCAATAATCTAGTTCACATCACCATGTGATTTAACACTAATAGTTCACATCTTTATGTGATTAGTTCATATCTTCGTGTGACCAACACCCAAAGGGTTTACTAGATTCAGTAATCTAGTTCACATCGCTATGCGATTAACACCCAAAGAGTACTAAGGTGTGATCATGTTTTGCTTGTGAGAGAAGTTTTGTCAACGGGTCTGCCACATTCAGATCCGTATGTATTTTGCAAATTTCTATGTCAACAATGCTCTGCACAGAGCTACTCTAGCTAATTGCTCCCACTTTCAATATGTATCCAGATTGAGACTTAGAGTCATCTGGATTAGTGTCAAAACTTGCATCGACGTAACCCTTTACGACGAACCTTTTTGTCACCTCCATAATCGAGAAACATATCCTTATTCCACTAAGGATAATTTTGACCGCTGTCCAGTGATCTACTCCTAGATCACTATTGTACTACCTTGCTAAAATCAGTGTAGGGTATACAATAGATCTGGTACATAGCATGGCATACTTTATAGAACCTATGGCTGAGGCATAGGGAATGACTTTCATTCTCTTTCTATCTTCTGTCGTGGTCGGGTTTTGAGTCTTACTCAATTTCACACCTTGTAACACAGACAAGAACTCTTTCTTTGACTGTTCTATTTTGAACTACTTCAAAATCTTGTCAAGGTATGTACTCATTGAAAAAAACTTATCAAGCGTCTTGATCTATCTCTATAGATCTTGATGTTCAATATGTCAGCAGCTTCACCGAGGTCTTTCTTTGGAAAATTCCTTTCAAATACTCCTTTATGCTTTGCAGAATAATTCTACATTATTTCCGATCAACAATATGTCATTCACATATACTTATCAGAAATGTTGTAGTGCTCCCACTCACTTTCTTGTAAATATAGGCTTCATCGCAAGTCTGTATAAAACTATATGCTTTGATCAACTTATCAAAGCGTATATTCCAACTCCGAGATGCTTGCACCAGTCCATAGATGGATCGCTGGAGCTTGCATATTTTTTTAGCACCTTTAGGATTGACAAAACCTTCTGATTGTATCATATACAACTCTTCTTTAATAAATCTATTAAGGAATGAAGTTTTGTTTATCCATTTGCCAGATTTCATAAAATGCGGCAATTGCTAACATGATTCGGACAGACTTAAGCATAGATACGAGTGAGAAACTCTCATCGTAGTCAACACCTTGAACTTGTCGAAAACCTTTTGTGACAATTCTAGCTTTGTAGATAGTAACACTACTATCAGCGTCCGTCTTCCTCTTGAAGATCCATTTATTCTCAATTGCTTGCCGATCATCGGGCAAGTCAACCAAAGTCCATACTTTGTTCTCATACATGGATCCCATCTCAGATTTCATGGCCTCAAGCCATTTTGCGGAATCTGGGCTCACCATCGCTTCTTCATAGTTCGTAGGTTCGTCATGGTCAAGTAGCATGACCTCCAGAACAGGATTACCGTACCACTCTGGTGCGGATCTCACTCTGGTTTACCTACGAGATTCGGTAGTAACTTGATCTGAAGTTACATGATCATCATCATTAGCTTCCTCACTAATTGGTGTAGTAGTCACAGGAACAGATTTCTGTGATGAACTACTTTCCAATAAGGGAGAAGGTACAATTACCTTATCAAGTTCTACTTTCCTCCCACTCACTTCTTTCGAGAGAACCTCCTTTTGTAGAAAGGATCCATTCTTAGCAACGAATGTCTTGCCTTTGGATCTGTGATAGAAGGTGTACCCAACATTAACTTTTTAGGTATCCTATGAAGACACACTTTTCCGATTTGGGTTTGAGCTTATCAGGATGAAACTTTTACACATAAGCATTGCAACCCCAAACTTTAAGAAACAACAACTTTGGTTTCTTGCCAAACCACAGTTCATACGGTGTCATCTCAACAGATTTAGATGGTGCCCTTTTAACGTGAATGCAGCTGTCTCTAATGCATAACCCCAAAACGATAGTGGTAGATCGGTAAGAGGCATCATAGATTGCACTATATCCAATAAAGTACGGTTATGACGTTCGGACACACCATTATGCTGTGGTGTTCCATGTGGCATGAGTTTGTGAAACTATTCCACATTGTTTTAATTGAAGACCAAACTCGTAACTCAAATATTTGTCTCCGCGATCAGATCGTAGAAACTTTATTTTCTTGTCACGATGATTTTCCACTTCACTCTGAAATTCTTTGAACTTTTCAAATGTTTCAGACTTATGTTTCATCAAGTAGATATACCCATATCTGCTCAAATCATCTGTGAAGTTCAAAAAATAACGATACTTGCCGTGAGCCTTAACACTCATCAGACCGCATACATTAGTATGTATTATTTCCAATAAGTCAGTTGCTCGCTCCGGAGAACGGAGTCTTAGTCATCTTGCCCATGAGGCATGGTTCGCAAGCATCAAGTGATTCATAATCAAGTGATTCTAAAATCCCATCAGCATGGAGTTTCTTCATGCGCTTTACACCAATATGACCTAAACGGCAGTGCTACAAATAAGTTGCACTATCATTATTAACTTTGCATCTTTTGGTTTCAATATTATGATTATGTGTATCACTATGATCGAGATCCAACGAACTATTTTCATTGGGTGCGTAACCATATAAGGTTTTATTCATGTAAACAGAACAACAATTTATTCTCTTACTTAAATGAATAACCGTATTACAATAAACATGATCAAATCATATTCATGCTTAACGCAAACACCAAATAACACTTATTCCGGTTCAACACTAATCCCGAAAGTATAGGGAGTGTGCGATGATGATCATATCAATCTTGGAACCACTTCCAACACACATCGTCACTTCACCCTTAACTAGTCTCTATTTATTCTGCAACTCCTGTTTCGAGTTACTAATCTTAGCAACTGAACTAGTATCAAATACTGAGGGGTTGCTATAAACACTAGTAAAGTACACATCAATAACATGTATATCAAATATACTTATGTTCACTTTGCCATCCTTCTTATCTGCCAATCACTTGGGGTAGTTCCGCTTCCAGTGACCAGTCCCTTTGCAGTAGAAACACTTAGTCTCAGGCTTAGGACCAGACTTGGGCTTCTTCACTTGAGCAGAAACTTGCTTACTGTTCTTCTTGAAGTTCCCCTTCTTCCCTCTGCCCTTTTCTTGAAACTAGTGGTCTTGTCTACCATCAACACTTGATGTTTTTCTCGATTTCTACCTTCGTCAATTTCTGCATTACGAAGAGCTTGGGAATCGTTTCCGTTATCCCTTGCATATCATAGTTCATCACGAAGTTCTACTAACTTGGTGATGGTGACTAGAGAATTCTGTCAATCACTATCTTATCTGGAAGATTAACTCCCACTTGATTCAAGCGATTGTAGTACTCAGACAATCTGGGCACATGCTCACTAGTTGAGCGATTCTCCTACATCTTTTAGCTATAGAACTTGTTGGAGACTTCATATCTCTCAACTCGGGTATTTGCTTGAAATATTAACTTCAACTCCTGGAACATCTCATATGCTCCATGACGTTCAAAACGTCTTTGAAGTCCCATTTCTAAGCCATTAATCATGGTGCACTAAACTATCAAGTAGTCATCATATTGAGCTAGCCAAACGTTCATAACATCTGCATCTGCTCCTGCAATAGTCCGTCACCTAGCGGTGCATCAAGGACATAATTCTTCTGTGCAGCAATGAGGATAAACCTCAGATCACGGATCCAATCTGCATCATTGCTACTAACATCTTTCAACACAATTTTCTCTAGGAACATATCAAAATAAACACAGGGAAGCAACAACGCGAGCTATTGATCTACAACATAATTTGCAAAATACTACTAGGACTAAGTTCATGATAAATTTAAGTTCAATTAATCATATTACTTAAGAACTCCCACTTAGATAGACATCCCTCTAATCCTCTAAGTGATTATGTGATCCAAATCAACTAAACCATGTCCGATCATCACGTGAGATGGAGTAGTTTCATTGGTGAACATCACTATGTTGATCATATCTACTATATGATTCACGCTCGACCTTTCGGTCTCCGTGTTCCGAGGCCATATTTGTATATGCTTGGCTCGTCAAGTATAACCTGAGTATTCCGCGTGTGCAACTATTTTGCACCCGTTGTATTTGAACGTAGAGCCTATCACACCCGATCATCACGTGGTGTCTCAGCACGAAGAACTTTCGCAATGGTGCATACTCAGGGAGAACACTTCTTGATAATTAGTGAGAGATCATCTTATAATTCTACCGTCAATCTAAGCAAGATAAGATGCATAAAAGATAAACATCACATGCAATCAATATAAGTGATATGATATGGCCATCATCATCTTGTGCTTGTGATCTCCATCTTCGAAGCACCGTCGTGATCACCATCGTCACCGGTGCGACACCTTGATCTCCATCGTAGCATCGTTGTCGTCTCGCCAATCTTATGCTTCCATGACTATCGCTACCGTTTAGTGATAAAGTAAAGCATTACAGCGCAATTGCATTGCATACAATAAAGCGACAACCATATGGCTCCTGCCAGTTGCCGATAACTCGGTTACAAAACATGATCATCTCATACAATAAAATTTAGCATCATGTCTTGACCATATCACATCACAACATGCCCTGCAAAAACAAGTTAGACGTCATCTACTTTGTTGTTGCAAGTTTTACGTGGCTGCTACGGGCTTAAGAAAGAACCAATCTTACCTACGCATCAAAACCACAATGATAGTTTGTCAAGTTGGTGCTATTTTAACCTTCGCAAGGACCGGGCGTAGCCACACTCGGTTCAACTAAAGTTGGAGAAACTGTCACCCGCAAGCCACCTATGTGCAAAGCACGTCGGGAGAACCGGTCTCGCGTAAGCGTACGCGTAATGTCGGTCCGGGCCGCTTCGTCCAACAATACCGCCGAACCAAAGTATGACATGCTGGTAAGAAGTATGACTTATATCGCCCACAACTCACTTGTGTTCTACTCGTGCATATAACATCAACATATAAAACCTAGGCTCGGATGCCACTGTTGGGGAACGTAGTAATTTCAAAAAAAAAATCCTACGCACACGCAAGATCATGGTGATGCATAGCAACGAGAGGGGGAGAGTGTGATCTACGTACCCTTGTAGATCAACAACGGAAGCGTTAACTTGGTTGATGTAGTCGTACGTCTTCACGGCCCGACCGATCAAGCACCGAAACTACGGCACCTCCGAGTTCTAGCACACGTTCAGCTCGATGACGATCCCCGGACTCCGATCCAGCAAAGTGTCGGGGAAGAGTTCCGTCAGCACGACGGCGTGGTGACGATCTTGATGTACTACCGTCGCAGGGCTTCGCCTAAGCACCGCTACAATATTATCGAGGACTATGGTGGAAGGGGGCACCGCACACGGCTAAGAATATGATCACGTGGATCAACTTGTGTGTCTAGGGGCGCCCCTTGCCTCCGTATATAAAGGATCCAAGAGGGGGTGCGGCCGGCCCTAGTAGGAGGCGCGCAGGAGGAGTCCTACTCCTACCGGGAGTAGGACTCCCCTCCCTTTCCTTGTCCAAGTAGGAGAGGGGGAAGGAGAGAAGGAAAAGGGGGGGCGCCCCTCCCTCCTTGTACAATTCGGACTAGGGGGAGAGGGGGCACGCGGCCTGCCCTGGCAGCCCCTCCTCTTCTCCACTTTAGGCCCATGAGGCCCATTAACCCCCCGGGGGGTTCCGGTAACCCCCCGGAGCTCCGGTTTTATCCGAAACTTCCCCGGAACACTTCCGGTGTCCGAATATAGCCGTCCAATATATCAATCTTTATGTCTCGACCATTTCGAGACTCCTCATCATGTCCGTGATCACATCCGGGACTCTGAACTAACTTCGGTACATCAAAACTCATAAACTCATAATATAACTGTCATCGAAACCTTAAGCGTGCGGACCCTACGGGTTCGAGAACAATGTAGACATGACCGAGACATGTCTCCGGTCAATAAACAATAGCGGAACCTGGATGCTCATATTGGCTCCTACATATTCTACGAAGATCTTTATCGGTCAGACCGCGTAACAACATACGTTGTTCCCTTTGTCATCGGTATGTTACTTGCCCGAGATTCGATCGTCGGTATCCCATACCTAGTTTAATCTTGTTACCGGCAAGTCTCTTTACTCATTCCGTAATACATCATCCCGCAACTAACTCATTAGTTGCAATGCTTGCAAGGCTTCAGTGATGTGCATTACCGAGAGGGCCCAGAGATACCTCTCCGACAATCGGAGTGACAAATCCTAATCTCGAAATACGCCAACCCAACATGTACCTTTGGAGACACCGGTAGAGCACCTTTATAATCACCCAGTTACGTTGTGACGTTTGGTAGCACACAAAGTGTTCCTCCGGCAAACGGGAGTTGCATAATCTCATAGTCATAGGAACATGTATAAGTCATGAAGAAAGCAATAGCAACATACTAAACGATCGGGTGCTAAGCTAATGGAATGGGTCATGTCAATCAGATCATTCACCTAATGATGTGATCCCGTTAATCAAATAACAACTCTTTGTCCATGGTTAGGAAACATAACCATCTTTGATTAACGAGCTAGTCAAGTAGAGGCATACTAGTGACACTCTGTTTGTCTATGTATTCACACATGTATTATGTTTCCGGTTAATACAATTCTAGCATGAATAATAAACATTTATCATGATATAAGGAAATAAATAATAACTTTATTATTGCCTCTAGGGCATATTTCCTTCAAAGAGCAATATGCTCAATGACAGCTAAAGGCCGGCGAGCGCGTGCTTACGTAGGTCAGGCGGGAGAGAAACGATCTCCCAGATGCCAATACCCGGCTGGGCGTTGAACTGAAAGATGTTCGGGCCCAGCTTGCTGACTCCGTAAAGGAGAATAAGAGGCTTTGACGCGGCATTTTTAGTAAGTGCTTGAACGAACTTTTATAGAGTTCGGCGAAGAAACCGGCTAACAGAGTTATATCTGTACGTATGCTGACGGGTCGTCCCACAGAGGAGATGCCCAGGTCGGCGGGTGATCTTCTGCCAGAGCTCTCACAACTGCATGAACAAGTTCAGCAGGTGATGCAGGGCATTGCCCAAGCCTTGTGGCCATCCGCCTCCCTGCCAGGAGGCATGGGGGAGCTTGTGGAGATGCTCAAGGGGGCGCGGTGGCGCTTTCGATTATGGAAGATATCAGCCTACCGACAAGGTGCAAGGGAAGCCTGGGCCATGGTGAAGACGCGATATACAAAGGCAGACCCGAACCACATGGCCGAGGTTGGACCTGTGGGGTCAGATGGGAAAGAGATCCCCGTCAGTTTGGTGTATGACCAGGTTAAATTAGCCGCAAAGTATTCCCAACGGGATTGTAGGCTAGACAGTTTGTTGGATGGTATAGAAGAAGAATATAGTCAGTCTAAGTGACTGTGTACTTCAATTGACATATATTGTCTCTAGTCGGATTGTAAATCATTTGTCATGGCGGACCTTTTTGCTTCGACCTCCGGACCCGACAGTCCGGAATGTATCCGAATACCTGCTCGGTTATGTAAAAATCGGGGTATGCGTGGAAACCAGGCGTAGGGTCATAAGTGCTTGAACAGACAAGTACCCAACTAGCTATGTTATATTACATGGATAGTAAGAAACATCTTCCAGGGAGAATAGTTCCGTCAAGGGTTCCTTTCCCTGGGTACACATGCATTAATGTGCATGTCCGAACTACGAAAAGAGACGCAGGATATAGACATCTGGGGGCATGTATTACAATAAATAAAAGTCATCTTTTGTCCACCGACTGAATATTCCCTTAAGAACGCTAGTTTTCGGCTTCACCCAGTCTGAGGTACACATCCGGCTGACCTGGCAGTAACAATCGCAGAGGTGCTCCCCTTGTGCCCTAGCAGAATTAATGGGAGCGTAGGGAATAAACACAAGAGCCAGGCAACCCATCTTGGCCAAAACTTAAGTCATATCGATGCATATAATGACGAAGAAAAGGTACATGTGGAAAAGTAACACATGTGCGGGGGCATAGATCCCGAAACATAGTTATATTAAGCTTCTGTATAGGAAGCCCCCGGGTATAATGAGCATGCTTAGCGTGTCAAGATTGTGCAGTCAAGACGCATTTTAACCTTTTAAGGCCATGAATAAAAAGGGAAGAAAGAAAGAAAGAAAAGACAGATAACGGATATAAAAAATTGATGGAGGTAAGGGGATGAACACAGAGTCTGGCGCTACGCGTAGAACCTTCGGAGTCTGGCTGCGTTCCATGGGTTTGGCTCGAGTAGATTGTCCGATGCATCCCGCAGATGGTATGCTCCACCGGTCGGAACTTTGTCGATGACGAAGTGATCTTCCCATTTGGGCTTGAGCTTGTCCTTTTTCTTCTCTGGTAGGCGTAGAATGACTTCACCAATGTTATAAGTTTTAGCCTGTACTTCTCTGCTTTGATACCGTCGAGCCTGTTGCTCATAGAATGTGGAGCGGGCTTTTGTCATGTCATGCTCCTCCTCCAGGGCATCCAAACTGTCCTGCCGATCAAGCTCGGCTTCTTTCTCTTCGTACATGCGCACTCGAGGTGTTCATGAATAATGTAGCAGGGCAATACCGCCTCTGTGCCGTACACCATAAAGAACGGTGTGTATCCGGTAGTGTGATTCGGCGTGGTCCGCAACCCCCATAGTACGGAGTCAAGCTCCTCCACCCATTGCGTATCTGATTCCTTCAAGGATCGCACTAATATTGGTTTAATGCCGCTCATGATAAGACCATTTGCTCGCTCGACTTGACCGTTAGTTTGTGGGTGATAGACAGAGGCGTAATCGAGCTTAATGTCCATTTTGCTGCATCAAGTTTTTACATCATCGGCTATAAAGTTCGAGCCGTTATTGGTGATGATGCTGTGGGGGACACCGTAACAGTGTACAACCCCGGATATGAAGTCTATCACTGGTCCGGACTCAAGCACCGAAACTACGGCACCTCCGAGTTCTAGCACACGTTCAGCTCGATGACGATCCCCGGACTCCGATCCAGCAAAGTGTCGGGGAATAGTTCCGTTAGCACGACGGCGTGGTGACGATCTTGATGTACTACCGTCGCAGGGCTTCGCCTAAGCACCGCTACAATATGACCGAGGTGGAATATGGTGGAGGGGGGCACCGCACACGGCTAAGGAACGATCACAAAGATCAACTTGTGTGTCTAGGGGTGCCCCTGCCCCCGTATATAAAGGAGCAAGGGGAGGAGGTCGGCCAGCCCCTATAGGCGCGCCAGGAGGAGTCCTCCTCCTAGTAGGAGTAGGACTCCTACTAGGAGGGGGAAAGAAGTGGGGAGGGACAGGGAAAGGGGGGGCGCCGCCCCCCTCTCCTAGTCCAATTCAGACCAGGGGGGAGGAGGCGCGCAGCCCACCTCTGGCTGCCCCTCTCTCTCTCCACTAAGGCCCATAAGGCCCATTACTTCTCCCGGGGGGGGGGGGGGGTTCCGGTAACCCTCCGGCTCTCCGGTTTTCTCCGAAATCACCCGGAACAATTCCGGTGTCCGAATATAGCCGTCCAATATATCAATCTTTATGTCTCGACCATTTCGAGACTCCTCGTCATGTACATGATCACATCCGGGACTCCGAACTAACTTCGGTACATCAAAACTCATAAACTCATAATATAACTGTCATCGAAACCTTAAGCGTGCGGACCCTACGGGTTCGAGAACAATGTAGACATGACCGAGACACGTCTCCGGTCAATAACCAATAGCGGAACCTGGATGCTCATATTGGCTGCTACATATTCTACGAAGATCTTTATCGGTCAGACCGCATAATAACATACGTTGTTCCCTTTGTCATCGGTATGTTACTTGCACGAGATTCGATCGTCGGTATATCAATACCTAGTTCAATCTCGTTACGGGCAAGTCTCTTTACTCGTTTCGTAATACATCATCTCGCAACTAACTCATTACTTGCAATGCTTGCAAGGCTTATGTGATGTGCATTACCAAGAGGGCCCAGAGATACCTCTCCGACAATCGGAGTGACAAATCCTAATCTCGAAATACGCCAACCCAACATGTACCTTTGGAGACACCTGTAGAGCACCTTTATAATCACCCATTTACGTTGTGACGTTTGGTAGCACACAAAGTGTTCCTCCGGCAAACGGGAGTTGCATAATCTCATAGTCATAGGAACATGTATAAGTCATGAAGAAAGCAATAGCAACATACTAAACGATCGGGTGCTAAGCTAATGGAATGGGTCATGTCAATCAGATCATTCACCTAATGATGTGATCTCATTAATCAAATAACAACTCCTTGTTCATGGTTAGGAAACATAACCATCTTTGATTAAAGAGCTAGTCAAGTAGAGGCATACTAGTGACACTCTGTTTGTCTATGTATTCACACATGTATTATGTTTCCGGTTAATACAATTCTAGCATGAATAAGAAACATTTATCATGATATAAGGAAATAAATAATAACTTTATTATTGCCTCTAGGGCATATTTCCTTCAGTCTCCCACTTGCACTAGAGTCAATAATCTAGATTACAGAGTAATGATTCTCACACCCATGGAGCCTTGGTGCTGATCATGTTTTGCTCGTGGAAGAGGCTTAGTCAACGGGTCTGCAACATTCAGATCCGTATGTATCTTGCAAATCTCTATGTCTCCCACCTGGACTAGATCCCGGATGGAATTGAAGCGTCTCTTGATGTGCTTGGTTCTCTTCTGAAATCTGGATTCCTTTGCCAAGGCAATTGCACCAGTATTGTCACAAAAGATTTTCATTGGACCTGATGCACTAGGTATGACACCTAGATCGGATATGAACTCCTTCATCCAGACTCCTTCATTTGCTGCTTCCGAAGCAGCTATGTACTCCGCTTCACATGTAGATCCCGCTACAACGCTTTGTTTAGAACTGCACCAACTGATAGCTCCACCGTTTAATGTAAACACGTATCCAGTTTGCAATTTAGAATCGTCCGGATCAGTGTCAAAGCTTGCATCAACGTAACCTTTTACGATGAGCTCTTTGTCACCTCCACATATGAGAAACATATCCTTAGTCCTTTTCAGGTATTTCAGGATGTTCTTGACCGCTGTCCAGTGATCCACTCCTGGATTACTTTGGTACCTCCCTGCTAGACTTATAGCAAGGCACACATCAGGTCTGGTACACAACATTGCATACATGATAGAGCCTATGGCTGAAGCATAGGGAACATCTTTCATATTCTCTATATCTTCTGCAGTGGTCGGCCATTGAGTCTTACTCAACTTCACACCTTGTAACACAGGCAAGAACCCTTTCTTTGCATGATCCATTTTGAACTTCTTCAAAACTTTGTCAAGGTATGTGATTTGTGAAAGTCCAATTAAGCGTCTTGATCTATCTCTATAGATCTTAATGCCTAATATGTAAGCAGCTTTACCGAGGTATTTCATTGAAAAACTCTTATTCAAGTATCCCTTTATGCTATCCAGAAATTCTATATCATTTCCAATTAGTAATATGTCATCTACATATAATATCAGAAATGCTACAGAGCTCCCACTCACTTTCTTGTAAATACAGGCTTCTCCAAAAGTCTGTATAAAACCAAATGCTTTGATCACACTATCAAAGCGTTTATTCCAACTCCGAGAGGCTTGCACCAGTCCATAAATGGATCGCTGGAGCTTGCACACTTTGTTAGCTCCCTTTGGATCGACAAAACCTTCTGGTTGCATCATATACAACTCTTCTTCTAGAAATCCATTCAGGAATGCAGTTTTGACATCCATCTGCCAAATTTCATAATCATAAAATGCGGCAATTGCTAACATGATTCGGACAGACTTAAGCATCGCTATGGGTGAGAAGGTCTCATCGTAGTCAATCCCTTGAACTTGCCGAAAACCTTTTGCGACAAGTCGAACTTTGTAGACAGTAATATTACCGTCAGCGTCAGTCTTCTTCTTGAAGATCCATCTATTCTCAATTGCTTGCCAATCATCGGGCAAGTCAACCAAAGTCCATACTTTGTTCTCATACATGGATCCCATCTCAGATTTCATGGCTTCAAGCCATTTTGCGGAATCTGGGCTCACCATCGCTTCTTCATAGTTCGTAGGTTCATCATGATCTAGTAGCATGACTTCCAGAACAGGATTACCGTACCACTCTGGCGCGGATCTCACTCTGGTTGATCTACGAGGTTCAGTAGTATCTTGTTCTGAAGTTTCATGATCATCATCATTAGCTTCCTCACTAACTGGTGTAGGTGTCACAGAAACAGTTTTCTGTGATGCACTACTTTCCAATAAGGGAGTAGGTACAGTTACCTCGTCAAGTTCTACTTTCCTCCCACTCACTTCTTTCGAGAGAAACTCCTTCTCTAGAAAGCTTCCGAACTTAGCAAAAAAAGTTTTGCCTTCGGATCTATGATAGAAGGTGTATCCAATAGTTTCCTTTGGATATCCTATGAAGACACATTTCTCCGATTTGGGTTCGAGCTTATCAGGTTGAAGCTTTTTCACATAAGCATCGCAGCCCCAAACTTTCAGGAACGACAACTTTGGTTTCTTGCCAAACCACAGTTCATAAGGCGTCGTCTCAATGGATTTTGATTGTGCCCTATTTAATGTGAATGCGGCCATCTCTAGAGCGTGTCCCCAAAACGATAGCGGTAAATCAGTAAGAGACATCATAGATCGCACCATATCTAGTAAAGTACGATTACGCTGTTCGGACACACCATTACGCTGTTCCAGGTGGCGTGAGTAGCGAAACTATTCCATAATTTTTCAAATGTACACCAAACTCGTAAGTCAAATATTCTCCTCCACGATCAGATCATAGAAACTTTATTTTCTTGTTACGATGATTTTCAACTTCACTCTGAAATTCTTTGAACTTTTCAAACGTTTCGAACTTATATTTCATTAAGTAGATATACCCATATCTGCTTAAGTCATCTGTGAAGGTGAGAAAATAACGATATCCGCCACGAGCCTCAATATTCATCGGACCACATACATCTGTATGTATGATTTCCAATAAATCCGTTGCTCTCTCCATAGTACCGGAGAACGGTGTTTTAGTCATCTTGCCCATGAGGCACGGTTCGCAAGTACCAAGTGATTCATAATCAAGTGGTTCCAAAAGTCCATCAGTATGGAGTTTCTTCATGCGCTTTACACCGATATGACCTAAACGGCAGTGCCACAAATAAGTTGCACTATCATTATCAACTCCGCATCTTTTGGCTTCAATACTATGAATATGTGTGTCACTACTATCGAGATTCAATAAAAATAGACCACTCTTTAAGGGTGCATGACCATAAAAGATATTACTCATATAAATAGAACAACCATTATTCTTAGATTTAAATGAATAACCGTCTCGCATCAAACAAGAGCCAGATATAATGTTCATGCTTAACGCTGGCACCAAATAACAATTATTTAGGTCTAATATTAATCCCTAAGGTAGATGTAGAGGTAGCGTGCCGACTGCGATCACATCGACTTTGGAACCATTTCCCACGCGCATCGTCACCTCGTCCTTAGCCAATCTTCGCTTAATCCGTAGTCCCTGTTTCGAGTTCCAAATATTAGCAACAGAACCAGTATCAAATACCCAGGTGCTACTGCGAGCATTAGTAAGGTACACATCAATAACATGTATATCACATATACCTTTGTTCACCTTGCCATCCTTCTTATCCGCCAAATACTTGGGGCAGTTCCGCTTCCAGTGACCAGTCTGCTTGCAGTAGAAGCACTCAGTTTCAGGCTTAGGTCCAGGTTTGGGTTTCTTCTCTTGAGTAGCAACTTGCTTGCCGTTCTTTTTGAAGTTCCCTTTCTTCTTCCCTTTGCCCTTTTTCTTGAAACTAGTGGTCTTGTTGACCATCAACACTTGATGCTCCTTCTTGATTTCTACCTCTGCAGCTTTTAGCATTGCGCAGAGCTCGGGAATAGTCTTATTCATCCCTTGCATATTATAGTTCATCACGAAGCTCTTGTAGCTTGGTGGCAGTGATTGGAGAATTCTGTCAATGACGCAATCATCTGGAAGATTAACTCCCAATTGAATCAAGTGATTATTATACCCAGACATTTTGAGTATATGCTCACTGACAGAACTATTCTCCTCCATCTTGCAGCTATAGAACTTATTGGAGACTTCATATCTCTCAATCCGGGCATTTGCTTGAAATATTAACTTCAACTCCTGGAACATCTCATATGCTCCATGACGTTCAAAACGTCGTTGAAGTCCCGATTCTAAGCCGTAAAGCATGGCACACTGAACTATCGAGTAGTCATCAGCTTTGCTCTGCCAGACGTTCAGAACATCTGGTGTTGCTCCAGCAGCAGGCCTGGCACCCAGCGGTGCTTCCAGGACGTAATTCTTCTGTGCAGCAATGAGGATAATCCTCAAGTTACGGACCCAGTCCATGTAATTGCTACCATCATCTTTCAACTTTGCTTTCTCAAGGAACACATTAAAATTCAACGGAACAACAGCACGAGCCATCTATCTACAATCAAGCATAAACAAGCAAGATACTATCAGGTACTAAGTTTCATGATAAATTTAGGTTCAATTAATTTACTTAAAGAACTCCCACTTAGATAGACATCCCTCTAATCCTCCAAGTGATTACGTGATCCAAATCAACTAAACCATGTCCGATCATCATGTGAGATGGAGTAGTTTATTGGTGAACATCACTATGTTGATCATATCTACTATATGATTCACGCTCGACCTTTCGGTCTCCGTGTTCCGAGGCCATATCTGTATATGCTTGGCTCGTCAAGTATAACCTGAGTATTCCACGTGTGCAACTGTTTTGCACCCGTTGTATTTGAATGTAGAGCCTATCACACCCGATCATCACATGGTGTCTCAGCACGAAGAACTTTCGCAACGGTGCATACTCAGGGAGAACACTTCTTGATAATTAGTGAGAGATCATCTTATAATGCTACCGTCAATCAAAGCAAGATAAGATGCATAAAAGATAAACATCACATGCAATCAATATAAGTGATATGATATGGCCATCATCATCTTGTGCTTGTGATCTCCATCTTCGAAGCACCGTCGTGATCACCATTGTCACCGGCGCGACACCTTGATCTCCATCGTAGCATCGTTGTCGTCTCGCCAATCTTATGCTTCCATGACTATTGCTACCGCTTAGTGATAAAGTAAAGCATTACAGCGCGATTGCATTGCATACAATAAAGCGACAACCATATGGCTCCTGCCAGTTGCCGATAACTCGGTTACAAAACATGATCATCTCATACAATAAAATTTAGCATCATGTCTTGACCATATCACATCACAACATGCCCTGCAAAAACAAGTTAGACGTCCTCTACTTTGTTGTTGCAAGTTTTACGTGGCTGCTACGGGCTTAAGCAAGAACCAATCTTACCTACGCATAAAAACCACAACGATAGTTTGTCATGTTGGTGCTGTTTTGACCTTCGCAAGGACCGGGCGTAGCTACACTCGGTTCAACTAAAGTTGGAGAAACTATCACCCGCAAGCCACCTATGTGCAAAGCACGTCGGGAGAACCGGTCTCGCGTAAGCGGACGCGTAATGTCGGTCCAGGCCGCTTCGTCCAACAATACTGCCGAACCAAAGTATGACATGCTGGTAAGCAGTATGACTTATATCGCCCACAGCTCACTTGTGTTCTACTCGTGCATATAACATCAACATATAAAAGCAAGGCTCGGATGCCACTGTTAGGAAACGTAGTAATTTCAAAAAAAATCCTACGCACACGCAAGATCATGGTGATGCATAGCAATGAGAGGGGAGAGTGTGATCTACGTACCCTTGTAGATCGACAACGGAAGCGTTTGGTTGATGTAGTCGTACGTCTCCACGGCCCGACCGATCAAGCACCGAAACTACGGCACCTCCGAGTTCTAGCACACATTCAGCTTGATGATGATCCCCGGACTCCGATCCAGCAAAGTGTCGGGGAAGAGTTCCGTCAGCACGACGGCGTGGTGACGATCTTGATGTACTACCGTCGCAGGGCTTCGCATAAGCACCACTACAATATGACCGAGGTGGAATATGGTGGAGGGGGGCACCGCACACGGCTAAGGAACGATTACGAAGATCAACTTGTGTGTCTAGGGGTGCCCCCCTGCCCCCGTATATAAAGGAGCAAGGGGAGGAGGCCGGCCGGCCCCTATAGGCGCGCCAGGAGGAGTCCTCCTCCTAGTAGGAGTAGGACTCCTACTAGGAGGGGGAAAGAAGTGGGGAGGGAGAGGGAAAGGGGGGCGCCGCCCCCCTCTCCTAGTCCAATTAGGACCAGGGGAGGAGGCGCGCAGCCCACCTCTGGATGCCCCTCTCTCTCTCCACTAAGGCCCATATGGCCCATTACTTCTCCCGGGGGGGTTCCGGTAACCCTCTGGCTCTCCGGTTTTCTCCGAAATCACCCGGAACACTTCCGGTGTTCAAATATAGCCGTCCAATATATCAATCTTTATGTCTCGACCATTTCGAGACTCCTTGTCATGTTCGTGATCACATCCGGGACTCCGAACTAACTTCGGTACATCAAAACTCATAAACTCATAATATAACTGCCATCGAAACCTTAAGCGTGCGGACCCTACGGGTTCGAGAACAATGTAGACATGACCGAGACACGTCTCCGGTCAATAACCAATAGCGGAACCTGGATGCTCATATTGGCTGCTACATATTCTACGAAGATCTTTATCGGTCAGACTGCATAACAACATACGTTGTTCCCTTTGTCATCGGTATGTTACTTGCCCGAGATTCGATCGTCGGTATCTCAATACCTAGTTCAATCTCGTTACGGGCAAGTCTCTTTACTCGTTTCGTAATACATCATCTCGCAATTAACTCATTAGTTGCAATGCTTGCAAGGCTTATGTGATGTGCATTACCGAGAGGGCCCAGAGATACCTCTCCAACAATCGGAGTGACAAATCCTAATCTCGAAATACGCCAACCCAACATGTACCTTTGGAGACACCTGTAGAGCACCTTTATAATCACCCATTTACGTTGTGACGTTTGGTATCACACAAAGTGTTCCTCCGGCAAACGGGAGTTGCATAATCTCATAGTCATAGGAACATGTATAAGTCATGAAGAAAGCAATAGCAACATACTAAACGATCGGGTGCTAAGCTAATGGAATGGGTCATGTCAATCAGATCATTCACCTAATGATGTGATCTCGTTAATCAAATAACAACTCCTTGTTCATGGTTAGGAAACATAACCATCTTTGATTAACGAGCTAGTCAAGTAGAGGCATACTAGTGACACTCTGTTTGTCTATGTATTCACACATGTATTATGTTTCCGGTTAATACAATTCTAGCATGAATAATAAACATTTATCATGATATAAGGAAATAAATAATAACTTTATTATTGCCTCTAGGGCATATTTCCTTCAGAAATGCCACTCAAAAAGTTGTCCTGATTTATGCCTCGGTGGAGATATACATGTTGTTTCGGCAAAAAGTACATGGTGGTTGTGCGGTCATTGTCCATATGGTGGTAGTACTATCACTGGTTAAATGAACAAATGTTATTTTTCTCGGGTATCCTGGTTTAGTTCCCATCAAGATAATTATGATGCTTCTGTTTGTTGGTGTACTTTTCATTAATTCTTATTGACAATTGAGATGTCGTTGCTAACCCTTTTTTATATTTTTGGAAACAGCGATGCGTGTCTCCATACCCGGGCATGTCTTCCTCAATTTTTAGTGGAAACTGCACAAAATTGGATGGCCATTGTTGTTCCGCCTCACTGTCCTCTACCACGTGGTTCTTCCTTCCTCGAGCTTGATTACTAAGAAGAAACATACCACAGTGAGGATTTGTCGAACTTCTTAGGTGCCTCACCCAAACTTGATGCCAAATGGATGATGCATCACCACGATGACCTATCGATGCTCATGGTTGCGCCTCATGGTTGCGTCGGCTAGTGAAGCTGATCGATTTTCGATGAAAAACAAGCAGTCTTCCATCAGTGCTCTTTGCTTACTACGCAGAAAGATGATATCCTTCGTCAGTTCACCTTGGTTGCGTTGGAGACGCGGTCGTCTTTCACGTTGGTGCAATTTTCGCTAGGGTTTTACGACAGGTGGGCCCAAAATGTGGCTGGCTCACCTGTCATACAGCCAAAATCAGGTGCAGTGAAGGCACCGGAACTCAGTCCGTACTACAGTAGTATATATATAAGCGGGAGCCTCAACGCTTGTTCGCTAGGGTTTGCACTCTCCACACGCTCGCCGCACTACATATATGTTAGACGCTGGAGGCTCAGCGTTCATTTGCCAGGGTTTGCTATATTCACAGTGTCTCACCCTCTCTTCACCAGATCTAAACAAGACTGCATTGGCCTCTTGTCTCTCTCTCCCCCCTCACAGCTGGTGAAGGAGGCGTCCTTATCCCGTCGCACCGGGAAGGGGAGGAGGTGCAGCGTTCACTCTATCGCCTTCGGTGAGGGAGGCAATCCACTGCCGGCTGCGCTGTTCTCTTTCACCCAGCGCCTATGCAGGAGGGCCACCGACCCCTTTTTCCTCGCTGTCGTACATAGTGTGGGCAGATCCGGCCTCCCGCCGCATGCCTTGCCACATCCTGACGACCCTAAGGTAAAAGTTTCTTTGAAACCGTCGTTGCTCTAGCTGCATGTGGATCTTTTTCGATCTGTAGTCGAATCTAGGTCTTGGTTCAAAGAGGAAAGAAGGGTGCGGTGGGTTAGAGCAAGAATCTAGGACATGGTTCAATGAGGAAAGGAGGGGCGGAAAGTAGTATAGACTGGCTATCCAGCCACTTTGTAGGTCGAAAAGGGAAAAAGGGGGTAACCCAGTACACACATCTGTAAGGAACCGATCTCTTTGTTGAAAAGGGAAAGAAACTGGGGGGTCAGGTAGTTTGTGCACGACTAGATTTGCTGCCCTCACATAGGAAGAAGGTTCAAAGAGAACAAATATGGGACCAGCGCATATATGCTGCTTGGCTACATACTCTGCATCACCCATTTATACGTGTGGACGCACATGGTGCTGGCATGTCCCATGCAGCTATTTTGCTGTTGTTAATCTCAGAATTAACTGCTGATCTGTTTTAAAAGAATTTCTCTATTAATATGAATCAATGCAACCGTTTTAGAAATGCTACTGTCCTATACTTTGTTTTCCATCAAGATAAGGTAGATGCTTCTTTTTGTGGCCGCATGTTTCATCCTCCTTTATTGGCCAATAATTGTTTTCTTTTTTGCCTCTTAAGACAGGGATATCTATTCAACTTGTTGCTATAGAAAACTTAAATGTCACACCGGCAACTTTGCTTGATTTCAGTGCAACTGCACAAAAGTTGATTGGATTTCCTATTCGTGTTGGTAGATTCGTATTTTATGTTGGTCGTCTCATGAAAGGTCAGAACAGGCCTTCATCCACATGATTGTGCAGTGTGCTTTGAGATGCTGTGCTGCTTGTATTGGTACTATTTTAAATAAATGATGAATTGAAGCTATTGTATTGCTGTCTTTTCCCATTAAGTAGTGAACAAAAATGGGACCAACCCAGGCATGATGCTTGTTGCTTTGTTACAACAAATTCAGCATCACCCCCTTTATAAGCCAGTAATAGATGCCACTCTCAGAATTAACTACTGAATCTTATTTTAAAACTGCAACACTTGTTAGGGATTGGCGGGATTACCATTTTTGTGGCCGCATGTTTCATCCTCCTTTATTAGCCAGTAATTGATTCCTTTTTTGCCTCTGTTTATACAGGGATATCTATTCAACTTGTTGCTATTGTGACATTTTGCTTTGCTACGCGAAACACTTTGCTTGATTTCAGTGCAACTGCACAAAACGAGATTGGATTTCCTATTTGTGTTGGCAAATTCGTACGTGATCTTGTGTGCGTCATGACAGGTTGGTACTTGCCTTCATCCACATGATCGTGCAGTGTGTTTTGAGATGATGTGCTACTTGTATTGGTACTATTTTAAATAAATGATGAATTGAAGCTATTGTATTGCTGTCTTTTCCCATTAAGTAGTGAACGAAAATGGGACCAACCCAGACATGATGCTTGTTGCTTTGTTACAACAAATTCAGCATCACCCCCTTTATAAGCTTTGTCGTTCTTTATACATGTTGAAACAAGGCATTGTTAAGATAATGTCTCAGTCAATATGAATGAATCGCACTGATGGAGAATTGCTACTCTCCTGCTTTGTTTCCCATTAAGATAAAGTAGATCAGTAGATGCTTTTCTTCTGGGAGTACAAGTCATCAACCATTATTTCTTAGTAATTATTTCCCTTATACCTATTGTTGCTTACAGGGATATCAAAATTAAAGATTGGTTTTATTCCGACTTCGATTTTAGTTGAACTGCACAAACGGAGCCAATGTGTAAGGCAAACTGCTGCATTATTGGGTCTAGTTGGTCGTTCCACTTTGCAGAAAGAAGTAGTCACTGTTTGCGCTACATTATAGAAGGAATGACCGAGAAGCTTTACAGAGTATTATTAGACACCGGTGACATGACCAGTCTGCAGAGACCATTGGCAATTTAACAACGTGGAGTGCCCTGGGCAAAAAGTGCCCAAACAAGTACAAAAGCTACGACAGGACTCCACGATCATAGGCATTACATATTTTGAATGGGAAAAGCTTGTCAAAGTTTAATCATTGATGTTAGCAAGAAGACGTTAGTTTAATATATTGGAATTGGAAAACCTTGTCAAAATTTGCTCATTGATGTTAGCCAGAAGACATGCATTTGATATTTTTGAGTGGGACGCCCTTGCTGTGAGCAGCGTCGAGTGTTTTTTCCTATTCCTGTGTTCAGTTTAGAAGTAAATAGTTACTCTGCTGAGATATTCCTTTGTTAAGAGTTTGTTCTGAATATTGTCTATGTAATGCCAGGCCTTGTGTTTGATTGCAAAGTTGAGCTTGGAATGTTGTGGCTTGCGGCATGACGAGCTGTTCACCGTGCCTCCTGAGAATAATGCTTCGTATTATTTTGCATGTCGATCTAATGCATGTGATTTTCTTGTTAAGAAGATCATCCTCTTCTGTTGTTTCCGTGCTTAAGAAGTTCATCGTCTGATGTTTCATTCATAGCCTATACGACAAGTCGGGTAGGTTAGACGTGAAACCATATGATCTTCCGACCAACTCATGATATTAGGCCGTGATTCGATCCTCGTTTTCCAACCAAAACCGCTTGTAAAATTGACGCTTGCAAATTAAAGCAGATGGCCTCGGGCGAAGGAGCTTGGTTGGTCGATTTCGACTAGTAAAATATCGGAAGTACTTGACACATGATAAAAACGTTGAACGACACTCGGACGATTGCTAATGCAGCCATTAGCTGCCGTTTCAGCCTTGCCCATGGATGGCATGATACGCACGTCATGCATGTATCGTCTGGTAATGTCGTCCATATAGCAGTGCTCGTAAAATATACACTGGTCACTCAAATTACACGCGTAACCTGCCGGTTTTACTTATAGACCTTGGGCCCTCGGTTTCATTACGCCTGTATTTTACGCGTTGTTTTCGATGACGAGTAAATTACACTTGTATGTTAATACAGGTTTGAAATAAACCAGAGCTCCCAAGCATGGCCTTACCGTTTCATGTCGTCTCAGTTTCTCAAAGGTGCTCATAGGTGTCCGATGATCCTGGCTTCCTAAATGAGTAGCGGGCGCTGTATCAGACCATTCGTAGGGCCCACAAGGCCCTCTCCGTTGTCCTTCGAGTTGTTGCGCTCGCGGTGGCGCCGAGCATTGTTAACATCGTCAACGAACATGAGGATTCAGGAGATGACTTTATTTTGACTGGATGACACTAGGGACCCACTAGGGCCATAGCCGTACGTACACAAGTGCCTCCTTATTATGTACAACTATATTTTTTTGCTTTCTCCTGGTTTCCTGACATCACGGTCCCACACCATTTTCAACCTATGTAGTCAATATAAACGAGAGAATTGCACAAGGTGTGGCCGACAACTGGGACCAAGCAGCTCGAGCAGTATTTGTGTTTTTGAGGCATGAGCACTGCAGAGTTTTTCTTGGCGATGATTCCGTTGTTGTTCGGAGGAGAGCAAGGTATTAACTGGGCGGGCTGTGGCCCGTCTAGCCCAGGCCAGCTATCCAGCCCAGATACAAATTTTTTTCAAGATGAAAATGGCTAGCCGAGCTATACGTCTTTTTGAGGAATACCCAGGCAAGGTCAACTTGTTATTCTCCGTCCCGCTGGGCTGCAAATCTTTCCTAGGAGGGATGCATTAGGCTTAACAGGAAAATGGGCTTTAAAAAATAATAAATTGGATGTAATTATAAAAACTGGGCAGTAACTATAAAAAATGCACCAAACACGAAATTAGTTTATAAAATATTATTTATGGATTTTGAAAATCTTAAATTTTCATTGTTGCACGTGCAATGTTTCATTGGATTTTTACGTAATACAAATTTATATTTAATATGACTAGAAATTTCGGCATAAAAATAATTCGGAGCCCATCAAAATGTGGGAAATTTTATTGAATTCTGTCTTCAACGGTTGGTTGAAATTATTAATCATTGTCCTAGCTAGAAAATGGGCTGTACTTTTAACAAACTGTAAATGGGTTGTTGTAAATTCCATTAGAATTCCAAAATAGGTTGTACATTCTTACAAAACACAAATGGGCTATAAGTTCTCTGCCACACACTTGTGGGCCTACTAAGTGACGTGTCCCCTAAAAAAATAAGTTGACGCGTATGCAAGGCTTTGCCAACTTATTATAGTCAACACACGGTTCTAGCAGCAGTGGCCGTTGGATGTCTATCCAACGGATGTCGTGCTTCTTCTTCAATCTCGGATATTCTTAGCTTCGGCCGCCCAAAAAATGATTCCTCCCCCTGACATCTGGGGCGCACCGTTTTGGAGGCTGACCTGTGGGCCTACTAAGTTGGAGCGTACCAAGAGCTTTGTCAACTTAGTCAATACTAAACGTTTCTACCTTCAGTGATCGTACGATGTCCATCCAACGGACGTAGTGCTTCTTCAACCTCTGGTCTTCTTGGTCTAGCCGCCCAAAGCAGAGCCGGTCATGCCGCCTGCTCCTGCCTCCCGTGGCCGGCTGTGCTGCCGCGGAGGCCTCACCGCCCCCATACTACTCCCACCGCTGGCCAGGCCATCCCTCCACTCACCCACACCCCCTGTTATTCTGCAGCGACGGCAGCCTCACACCGCAGCCGAACCAGTGAACCCTCGTACTCTCTCCGTGTGGGCTTCCACTACTGCGTCTTCCCCGGCTCCGCGTCGTCCCCTTCCTAGGCCTTGCCGTCGTCCAGACCACCGCCCTGGTGCTCTCGGCGCGGCGTGGTCAACGTGGCTGTCGGTGTCAAAACTGGCGGATCTCGGATAGGGGGTCCCGAACTGTGCGTCTAGGCCGGATGGTAACAGGAGGCAAGGGACATGAAGTTTTACCCAGGTTCGGGCCCTCGATCGGCATAGTTGGCTCCGAATTAAGGGTCGAAGCCGATGCGGGTGCGGCCTCCAGGGCACTGTTCGGCGGCAGAGCTAGATCATGCTCGTCGTGACAGTGCGGCGCGCTCGGCAGTGGCTCGAATCCGTCGAGGATCAAGTCCCCGCGGATGTCAGCCGTGTAGTTTAAACTTCCAAATCTGAACTGACGGCCAGGGGCATAGCTTTCGATCTGCAGTGCGAAGCCGCCGAAGACGAAGATCTATCAGGGGAGGAAGGTCTCACCCTGGACTGCATCGCTATTGATGATCGTAGGAGCCATCAAGCCTAACGGCGACGACACAGAGGAACTCCCAATGAAAGCACCAATGTCGGTGTCAAAACCGGCGGATCTTGGGTAGGGAGTCCCGAACTGCGCGTCTAGGCCGGATGGTAACAGGAGGCAAGGGACACGAAGTTTTACCGAGGTTCGGGCCCTTTTGATGGAGGTAAAACCCTACGTCCTGCTTGATTAATATTGATGATATGGGTAGTACAAGAGTAGATCTACCACGAGATCGGAGAGGCTAAACCCTAGAAGCTAGCCAATGGTATGATTGTTGTTCTATATGTTCTCCTACGGACTAAAACCCTCCGGTTTATATAGACACCGGAGAGGGTTAGGGTTACAGAAAGTCGGTTACAACGGTAGGAGATCTACATATCCGTATCGCCAAGCTTGCCTTCCACGCAAGGAAAGTCCCTTCCGGACACGGGACGAAGTCTTCAATCTTGTATCTTCATAGTCCAGGAGTCCGGCTGAAGGTATAGTCCGGCCATCTAGACACCCCCTAATCCAGGACTCCCTTAGTAGCCCCTGAACCAGGCTTCAATGACGACGAGTCCGGTGCGCAGATTGTCTTCGGCATTGCAAGGCGGGTTCCTCCTGCAAGTACTTCATAGAAGATTTTGAACACAAAGATAGTGTCCGGCTCTGCAAAATAAGTTTCCAGATATTGCCATAGAGAGAATAATATTTACACAAATCTAATCTGCTGACGTATTCCGTAGTGTGACGCACCACGGCCAAGCCTTTATTCGAATCGTTTTATTATCCCACCTCAGTGTGTCATGCGAGGCGGTTTCCTTGGCACGTCTTGTCGAAGCAGAGATCGTGTCCCCTTATTCCGGGATTCTCATCAATATGGGTGTGGGTAACCCAACCGCGCCATTGATTACGGCGCTTGGGGATAAGCGAGTTTTACCAGGCCGCTGGGGACACATAGTTGCGTCCACCCATATAAGGGGATAAGGATCCACCTTTTCACCTACGCCTTCTTCCTCCTTTGCCTATCCATTTTCACGCACTCAAGCTCCAGCGCCCAAGTTCGCACTCCCCACCTCCACCTTCTCCAGCCATGTCCGGAGCGGGAGGCAAGTGGATGGTCTCCTCCGTTACGGAGGGACACATCAAAAGACTAAGGAAGGCCGGATACTTGTCTAACGACATTGCGCACCGGCTTCCTGAAGAGGGGCAGCTCCTCCCCACCCCTAGGCCCCATGAGAGGATGGTGTTCCTCCCCCATTTCCTCCGCGAACTGGGCTTTCCTCTCCACCCATTTGTCTGGGGGCTCATGTTCTACTATGGCCTGGATTTCCACGATCTGGCCCCGAACTTTGTCCTCAACATCTTGGCGTTTATCGTCGTGTGCGAGGCTTTCTTCTGCATCCGCCCCCATTTCGGCCTATGGCTCAAGACTTTCAATGTCAAGCCGAAGGTGGTGCGTCGCACCCAGGCAGAGTGCGGAGGTGCCATGGTGGGCAAGATGCCCAACGTCCTATGGCTCGAGGGCTCCTTCGTGGAGTCCCTAAAGGGGTGGCAATCGGGGTGGTTTTACATCACCGAGCCGCACGACCCTGAATGGGTCGCAGCCCCCGAGTTCCGATCCGGACCCCCTATGCGGCTTACCTCCTGGAAGGAGACGGGCCTGTCATGGGGTAAAAAAAGGAGAGCTGACCGGACTCCAAACGTGCGTCCAAACCCTGGTGGACAAGAAGCTCAAACTTGTCAACATAGTCTAGGTTATGCTCATCCGCCGGATCCTCCCGCATCAACAATGGGCCTTCAACCTGTGGGAGTTCGACCCGGCACGGCACCAAACTCTGAGCAGGCTCTTCGACACGACGTACGAAGATGCCTGGAAGGTGCTTTTCAAGGGCGCCGAGGCCCCCGCATCCGCTACCGAGTATCGCGGATTCAATATGCAGCGTCACGCTCATGCGGTAAGCTGTTTTTACCTTTTACAGGGTATCAGTTTTTCATAGTTTGACTCCATGCGGGATCTAAGCTCCCTTACCTTTGACAGGATTGGCGGGAGACGTCCGGATAGATCAACTGTCCGGCTCCTTGGCCTGAAGGCCCAGCGGACGCTCGCTTGGCGAAGCTGCTGGTTCCGGCACCCTATGTGGTGCCGGAGAAGAAGGCCACGAAGAGGGCCATGGGGACTCGAAAAAGTGCCCGACACCAGGAGGTGTCGGGTTCATCATCCGACGGCTCCAAGGTGCAGTCCTCCCGTGAAGACGAGGAGGAGGAAGAAGAGACCTCTCCCCCTCCAGTGGGGGGAGAGAAGAAAAGGAAGGCCGCCCTCACTGAGGATGCCGAAGGGTCCAAGAAGGGGAAAACCCTTCCTCCGGACTACTCCACCAACGCCGACGACGGCGGAGTGGAGTGGCCGCTCAGGGCCAAGCCCCTGGCGAAATTGTAAGTATCCGGATTCCAGAGTAATTCATAGTATTCCTTTATTGCACAGCTTTCCCTTATGTCGAATATGTTTATGCAGCCCACCCAAAGACCGGCTGGACTCGTCGGATGTGAATTCGCTTCCGACGGCTTCCTCCACCCGCCCTACGGACGACACCGAACTGTTGTCCCAATAGGTTCCAAGCCGGGAGGAGGTGGTCCTGGAGGCGCCGCAAGGCGACCTCCCGGACTCCAGGAGTAAAGGGGATAAAACCCCCCAGGGCTCCAAGTCCGGCTCTAGGCCGGACACCGCTCCGGAACCTTCAAAGGTTCCATAGTCCGGCGGGCGACCTCCTTCCAAGAGGAGCAAGCCCTCCGTGTCGGTGACCCCCGTCCAACCGGAGGCGCCGGACAGTCTGTTGGAGGCGCTCAAAGGCGCCTCCATCAATGAGGAGCACCGCACCATTATGAGTGCGGTGGTCCAGAAGGTTCAGTCCACCAAGAGTGAACTGACTGAAGCTTGTACTAGCCTTTTAACAGGCTTTGAGGTAAGTAAAGAATGTGTAAATAATATTACCGCATAGACAATAGCCCCTGATGCTCTGTTTGGCGTTTGGGAAGAATAGCCGAATAGAGGATCAAATAAAATTCGCAGGAGTCTAACAAAAAGGAGTCAATACGCGTATGTAGGCTTCTCTGCTGGCGTCCGCCGCACTAACTGCGGAAGTGGACACGCTAAAGCAGAACCTAGAGTAGTCCGAGCAAGAGCTCGGGCGTGCCAAGAAGCAGCTCGAGGACAAGGAAGGTAAGAAATACCTTGTTTATATATATATATAAAAAGGTGCAATTGCAAAAAATGACAGGATTATCGTGGCTATTGTAGGGGCCACGTCTGAGCGACCCTTAAGCAAGCGCTGCTCGAGGTCGCGAAGAGGGCAGCCACGGAGCGCACCGAGCGGGAGAAGTATGAGGCCGAGGTTGGCAAGGTGCGGCAGGAGCTCTAGGCTCTCATGGAAAAACATGAGAGTTTGGAGCTTGACTCAAAGACGCGAGCGTCCGAGCTTGTGGTGGCTATTGAAAATGCCAAGTCTGCCAAGGCCGAATCCCAGAAGACCCTCCAGGAGTTGGATGAGGTGAAAAAGATAGCAGCGGGTAAGGCATTCTTTAGGCAAAGCAAACACGTAAATGTAAGTTACTTGTTACCTACCCGAATCCGAAGCTCTCCAGGAGCATTCACAGATCTTCCCCGTAGCGTGTCCGATGCCGCCGCATTCTATCGAGCCGAGGAAGGCAGCTCGACAGAGAAGGTGTTCTGGTCTCAGTATGCTGAGGCCGGACACCCCGTGCCCCTGAGCGACCAGCAGAAGCAACTGGTCGAGCTTCACAAGGCGGCCGAACAGGCCATGAAGGGCCTCATAGTTTGACTGTGGCCTGGAGAGGCTCTTCCTGGGAGCTATTTCGGGCTGGTGCGGCGGCTGATGGGGGCCTGTCCAAGGCTCAAAGTCATCAAGCGCTCCGTCTACATTGAAGGCGCCCGTAGGGCCCTTGCCCGTGCTAAGGTGCACTGGGGCAAGCTGGATGCTGAGAAGCTTGTGAAGGACGGGCCACCACCAGGGAAGGAGCATCGCAAGCCCGAGAATTATTATAAGGATGTTCTAAAGGGTGCCTGCCTTATGGCGGATGAATGTTCCAGGGATGTAATTTTTGAGTAAAACTTGCTCGTTTTGTCCTGTGCGCTGAAAACTTGTTCATATGCGCTAAGCAATGCTGTAGGAATTTAAAATATTACCTTATGTGCGGTTGTTTATCAATTCTGAGAGATGGCGAGTCGTCGGCTTCTGCCCCTGTGCCGCTAGTGCTGGGGTGTTCGGGGATAAACCTGAGCGCTCTTTTTCCCATGTTTGGTTCCTTTGAGGGAGGCGCTCAGCCCAACCAACAAGGCAATCGGACTATAATGCGTGAACACTCTCACTTAGCCATAGAATTCTATAATTTTAAATTTCGGCGAAGCCCCTAGTATTCGGAAGACCGATTTCGGGGCGCTATCCACGCTTTGGCCGGACAGAGCCGACTCCTCGCTCTAAGCGGCATAAGTCTTTAGGGACTCAAAAAACCTCTCGAACAGCGACCAGCTCTCGCTTCATCATGACAGTCAGTTTTAGCTTTCTCTACTGAGGTGCTCGATCCAGCTCAACTGGGGCACAATCGTCGTAGTTCTCCTAGTGCTACCTTAGCCGATATAGCGAAACGTAAGGCACCAAAACATAGGAGTCGGGCAAACCCAACTATTGACCCAAGACATGATTCGGAGCCGATGCATATAATGATATAAGTTCGGGGTGCCGCACTTGTTAAAGTGTTCGAACTTCTCACACCATATTGAGGGGTACTAAAGCCCCTGGCGTATTTTGGCCGTACCAAAGTGTACGGGTGCAGCATGTCGTTAAGGAACATATATTTGTAAAAAAAGAGTAATGCAAAAATGGACAAAAGCTATGCATTGTTTATTAAAAAGGGCTACGATCAAAGCAGAACGATACAAAATAATGTGATAAGCAAAAGGTTGGACTATTTAACATGTCCGCTCCAGGGGCAGGCTGCGGAATGGTATGCGAAACAGGTATACTGCTTGTGATAGAGACCACCTGGGAGTTCCGTAATGCGGCATGGCTTGTCTGCTTCCCTCGTTCTTGCATCGTTTGTACGGCAATTGAACTGCCGAACAGGCCTTCCGAACAATGGAGTCCTAAAAGTAACAGAAAATTAAAAAATTGGCAGTCCCTGGTGCGGTTTAAGCCGTGTTTCGGGCGTGCCGTGATAGTGCCCCTCCCCCTGTACCCATGGTATTTCTAGAGCGTAGTTATGTACACGAAGCACTGGTGTCGCATTTTTGCGAGGGCTGGGGTTGGGGCCGCATTGCTACGCCTGCTCGGAATGTGCCAGGCGGTCTTGTTGTAGGTTACTCCGGGCGCGCTTGACGGTGTCCGGACGTTTAATGGCCGGACTGGAGAACTGCCTGGAGAGGCTGCTTTGTACTTCCGCTGCAAGGGCCGCCGTGTGCTCCTCCGTTCGGAGGGAGCGTTCGGTGTTTCCATTGACCTTAATTACTCCTCGAGGGCCAGGCATCTTGAGCTTAAGGTATGCGTAGTGTGGTACTGCATTGAACTTGGCAAATGCGGTTCGCCCGAGCAGTGTGTGATAGCCACTGCGGAATGGGACTATGCCGAAGATTAACTCCTCGCTGTGGAAATTATCCGGAGATCCGAAGACCACTTTAGGTGTGACTGAGCCTGTACAGTTGGCCTCTACACCTAGTATTACACCTTTAAAGGTCGTTTTGGTGGGCTTAATCCTCGAGGGATCTATGCCCATTTTCCGCAATGTATCCTAGTAAATCAGGTTCAGGCTGCTGCCGCCGTCCATAAGGACTCTAGTGAGATGAAATCCGTCGATAATAGGGTCTAGAACCAATGCGGCGAATCCACCATGACGGGTGCTAGTGGGATGGTCCCTTTGATCAAAGGTGATCGGGCAGGAGGACCATGGGTTGAACTTTGGGGCGACTGGCTCTACCGCGTATATGTCCCTTAACGTGCGCTTCCGCTCCCTCTTGGGGATGTGGGTTGCGTATATCATGTTCACCGTCCGCACTTGTGGGGGGAAACCCTTCTGTCCACTGTTGTTCGGCGGCCGGGGCTCTTCGTCGTCATCTCTATGCAGCCCCTTGTCAGTATTTTAGGCATTTAACTTGCCTGCCTGCTTGAACACCCAACAATCCCTGTTGGTGTGATTGGCCGGCTTTTCGGGGGTGCCGTGTATCTGGCACAAGCAGTCGAGTATTCGGTCCGAACTAGACGGGCCCCTAGGATTTCTTTTGAATGGCTTTTTCCGCTGACCAGATTTATAGCCTCTGAATCCGGCATTAACTGTCGTATCCTCAGCATTGTCGCCGTTAATGTGGCGCTTCTGCTTGTTGCGACGCGACCTGCCACTACTGTCCCTGGTATCCGAATTACCAGGGTTCTTGGTCATATTGTTGCTACGAGCAATCCAGATGTCTTCTCCCGCGCAAAAGCGAGTCATGAGTGTCGTGAGTGCTGCCATAGATTTCGGCTTTTCCTGTCCAAGGTGCCTGGCAAGCCACTCGTCACGGATATTGTGCTCGAAGGCTGCTAGGGCCTCTGCATCCGGACAGTCGACTATTTGATTTTTCTTTGTAAGGAACCATGTCCAGAATTGCCTGGCCAATTCATCCGGCTGCTGAATTACGTGGCTTAGGTCATCTGCGTCTGGGGGTCGCCCATAAGTGCCCTGGAAATTGTCGAGGAATGCGGCTTCCAGGTCCTCCCAACAACTGATTGATCCTACTGGCAAGCTGTTAAGCCAATGCCGAGCTGGTCCTTTAATCTTGAGTGGGAGGTATTTGATGGCGTGGAGATCATCACCGCGGGCCATATGGATATGAAGGAGATAATCCTCGATCCATACCGCAGGATCTGTTGTGCCATCATATGATTCGATGTTTACGGGTTTGAAACCCTCGGGGATTTGATGACCCATTACTTCGTCTGTGAAGCATAGTGGGTGTGCGACACCTCTGTACTGGGCTATATCACAACGTAGCTCCAATGAGCTTTGTCTACTGTGTTCGGCCCTACCGGATTTGTGTTCGGCGTGACGGTTACTGTCTCGAGTCGTGGGGCGCCCATGCGATCCATAGATCGATCTTGTTTGCCTTGCCTTATCCTCCAACATATCTCGCAGGTCAGGCGCATTTTCCCGTGCCTTGGTACGGGGTGCGGCTTGAGTGGAGGGCCGAGTGGCCTCTCTGTCGCGGCCACGAGGTGGCCGGTCGGTCGTATCAAGTGCTGGTGATGTAGGTTTAAGTGCTTCCTCCTCTAATCGGGGTAGCAACCTGCGCTTTGGGTAGCTCTTGGAGGGGCGTTCGAGTTTATGCTCTTCGGCCGCAAGGACTTCAGTCCATCTGTCGACTAGCAAATCTTGATCAGCTCTAAGCTATTGTTGTTTTTTCTTGAGGCTTCTTGCCATGGCCATAAGCCTGCGTAGAAACCGCTCTTGCTCGACGGGATCCTCTGGCACGACGAATCCGTCGTCGTCGAGGCTTGCCTCGTCTTTGGAGGGAGGCGTATAATTATCGTCCTCGACCTCTCTGTCTGCCGCTCTCTCATGAGGGCTGGCTTCTCCATCCTCCTATGCTGAATCTTGCTGGAGGGGGTTTTCTTCGGCACTCTCCGGAGTATTATTATCTCCCGTGCCAGAATCGCCATGTTTGCTTTGGCGGGATTTTGAGCGGCGCCGCTGACGCCGGTGCTTAGGCTGTTTCTTGGAGGGCTCATCCTCCGCTGTTCCATCGCCATCTCCTTCTTTTGGGGTGTGCACCATGTATATGCCATACGACGAGGTGGCTTTCCAGGGCCCAATAGGCGCTGGTTCTTCATCGTCTCCTGCATCGGTGTCCATACCGTCGATGTCTTCGGAGTCGAAGTCGAGCATGTCAGTTAAATCGTCGACAGTGGCTACAAAGTGGGTGGTGGGTGGGCTTTGAATTTCTTCATCGCCCGTATCCCAACCTTGCTGACCGTAGTTCGGCCAGGGCTCTCCTGATAAAGAGAGAGACTTTAGTGTTTTCAGAATATCGCCGAAAGGCGAGTGCTGAAAGATGTCCGCGGCAGTAAACTCCATGATCGGCGCCCAATTGGATTCGATCGGCAGGGGCGCGGAGGGTTCGGAGTCCGGAGAGGAGTCCGGCTCCTTGGAGTCACGAGTCTCGCGGAGTGCGGGGCTGGTGTTCGGCTCGATCGCCGTTGGGATCGCAGCCCCCGAGGCGGCATCCAACCACCCATCCTCGATCGGCATAGTTGGCTCCGAATTAAGGGTCGAAGCCGATGCGGGTGCGGCCTCCAGGGCACTGTTCGGCGGCAGAGCTAGATCATGCTCGTCGTGACAGTGCGGCGCGCTCGGTAGTGGCTCGAATCCGTCGAGGATCAAGTCCCCGCGGATGTCAGCCGTGTAGTTTAAACTTCCAAATCTGACCTGACGGCCAGGGGCATAGCTTTCGATCTGCAGTGCGAAGCCGCCGAAGACGAAGATCTATCAAGGGAGGAATGTCTCACCCTGGACTGCATCGCTATTGATGATCGTAGGAGCCATCAAGCCTAACGGCGACGACACAGAGGAACTCTCAATGAAAGCACCAATGTCGGTGTCAAAACCGGCGGATCTCGGGTAGGGAGTCCCGAACTGCGCATCTAGGCCGGATGGTAACAGGAGGCAAGGGACACGAAGTTTTACCGAGGTTCGGGCCCTCTTGATGGAGGTAAAACCCTACGTCCTGCTTGATTAATATTGATGATATGGGTAGTACAAGAGTAGATCTACCACGAGATCGGAGAGGCTAAACCCTAGAAGCTAGCCTATGGTATGATTGTTGTTCTATATGTTGTCCTACGGACTAAAACCCTCCGGTTTATATAGACAGCGGAGAGGGTTAGGGTTACAGAAAGTCGGTTACAATGGTAGGAGATCTACATATCCGTATCGCCAAGCTTGCCTTCCACGCCAAGGAAAGTCCCTTCCGGACACGGGACGAAGTCTTCAATCTTGTATCTTCATAGTCCAGGAGTCCGGCTGAAGGTATAGTCCGGCCATCCGGACACCACCTAATCCAGGACTCCCTCAGTGGTCAACGACCGACTTCCATCGGAAGAGTACTGTACGTGGAGAGGCTGACAGCTGGGTATAGGCGGCCGCAAGGAAGTGCCTCCTTATTACGCGCAAAATAATTATTCCTCCACCTTATAGCAGGGACCCACCGGACGGGCCACCTTATTTCGCGAAAAAAACGTTTCCCCCATGACTGCTCGGACCCACCGGACGGGCCACCGTATTTCGCGAAAAAAACGTTCCCCCCGCTGTCAGCTCGGACCCGCCGGAGGTGCCTCCTTATTACGCACAAAAAAATAAATACTCCCCCTGCTAGCTGGGACCCACCATGGTGGGAGGCTGACTTGTGGGCCTACTAAGTTGACTGGGACGGGGGCCTTTGTCAACTTTAGTCAATATGAACGATTCTAGCTCCAGTGACTGTACGATATCCATCCAACGGCCGTAGTTCTTCTTCAACCTCTGGTCTTCTTGCTCCAGCCGCCCAAAGCAGCGCCGGTCGTGCCGCATGCTCCTGCCTCCCATGGCCGGCTATGCTACCGCGGAGGCCTCACCGCCCCTACTATTCCCACCGCTGGCCAGGCCCTGCGGCGATGGCAGCCTGACACCGCAGCCGAACCAGTGAACCCTCGTACTCCTCTCCGCGCGGGCTTCCACTGCCGCGTCTTCACCGGCTCCCCGTCGTCCCCTTCCTAGGCCTCGCCGTCGTCCACCGCCCTGGTGCTCTCGGCGCGGCGTGATCAACGTGGTCAAGGAACGACTTCCATCGGACGTGGACTGTACGTGGAGAGGCTGACAGTTGGGTCCATGGCCATAGCAAGGAAGTGCCTCCTTATTATGTGCAAAATAATTATTCCTCCACCTGACAACGGGGACCCACCGGACGGGCCACCATATTTCGCGAAAAAACATTTCCCCCCTGACTGCTGGGACCCACCAGCTACACCTTCGCACACAAGGAAGTGCGTCTGGGAAAAAAACAAAACGATTCGCCCCCCTGACTGTTGGGACCCACCAGCTACATCTTCGCACGAAAGGAAGTGCGTGACAGTCGGGACCCACCTGGTCGAAGCGTACGTAGTGTTGTCATTCTGGTCGCGAACGTGTACGTACATATATATTGGTCGATGTAGAGGCGCGCACGTGTCGTAGTAGAGGCGCACATGTAGCACGTACACGTATGTATAGCGGCCAAGGTGCAAGAAAGAAAATACGGCCACGTATGTGTACATACGGCCGGGGTCTCGAACACCTACTCGCGCATACGTACGGCAAGGGCTCGTGTACATGGCTCGGTCGGAACAGAGAAACAGCATCGTCATCGTGTTCATGGAGAGGCAACGGAATGCGTTGTGTTCATGGGGAGGCAACGGAATGCGTCGTGTTCATCGGGAGGGCTTGGACGGAACAGGCGATGGAAACAAGGCCTGGCGTACCGCAGAACGGAGGAAACGGCCTTGTGTTCGACCGGCCATGTTCGAAACGGGATCCTGTTCATCGGGAGGGGTGTGGCGTACCACAAAACGGAGGAAACGGACCTCCTACGGTCGAAACGGGGGTCCTGTTGATCGGGAGGGGTGTGGCGTACCGCAAAACGGAGGAAACAGACCTCCACGCTTCTACCACGGTTTTTTCCGTCATGGACGGCCCAAAGAATGTCATGCAGTTGCTTCTCCGGCCCGCCTAGGACGAAAAGCCCGTTTTCTGTCATGATTTTTTGTCATAGAAGTATGAGCCCACCACATCTATGATGATACCGGGTTTTGTCACAATTATCGTCATAGAAGTGTCATATGTATGACAGAAAAAAATTTCGTTCGGCCCAAAGTGTCACGGATGTGTCTTTTTTTGTAGTGATACCTGGTTTTTAAATTCTAGTAAATCCAAAACTCGTCTGAAATTCATGAAACTTGGCATGCTATCATGGAGCGGCATCAACATGCCGTGGTAAAGTTTTTGTCCCATTTGGGGCAGGTTTGGGTATATGCTTCTCACAAACCAGAGCTTCTCACAACAAGCATGATGGTTTCAGATAGAACACCCGTATGCAAAGTGAGGGCAGGATTTGTGCATCTCTTGAATACAAACGGTTCTTTTGGATGAACCGTGTGAATCACTAGCGGGGCGGCGCAGTACTTTTCGATTTGATAGCGGGCGGCGCGGTTCCCGATACGGCTTTGATGCAGACGAGGGAGAGGGTAGCGGTTCCCAAAATGTTGAACGGGCCGTGATGCATTCTCCTTCAATTAGCATCGTGTGGATGCATGAGGGAAGTAATGGGAGGACCGAGAAAAGAGGCAGCACGATGTGAATGCAATGCAGTTTGCACTCATATAAAGTCGCCCCTCCATTCCAATGCATCTACCACATCGTATGCACCTAAGCATTTGTCTAAGCACCTACACTAATAAGTGCAAAAGTGCCCACTCCAGACCCATGGCGGCGATGCGCGCGAGCAGCCAGCGGCTGTGCCAGATGCTCCACGACGCCAGCCTGCGGCATGGCACCGTGGATCGTATCGATACGGTGTTGGCGACCGGCTGGCGGATGGCCGCCGTCGACGCCAGCTACGACTCTCAGTTTGACCAGATGATCGTTCGCAGCACCAACAAGTTCACCATAGTCAAGAAGCTCACGGACGACATCGCCATACTCCTCCAGCCCGCGCGCCCGGGCTCCTCATTGCCTGCCACCCTAATCGGCCTCCATGGTAGAAACCTCTTTAAAGCACTGGTGGCCCTGTGACTGCCCACCGACGCCACGAAGAATGTCCACCTGGAGGTCGCGCTCACCGCGAGGCACCTCGCCCTGCAAGAAACCGTCGACCTACACATCCATGTGTACGAACGAATCGTGTACATAGGTATCTACAAGGCCAGTGAGGACGCTATGACGTTGGCCTTCTTCAGCCGGCTGGAAGCCTTGGATGCCTTAGTTGAGAAGCACCTTGACCACGCCACACAAGCCACCGCTCCTTAGCCACCGGTCGGTGGCCCGGCCAGCGGACTAAGTTTGAGGAGGAGGAGGTCGTATGTTGATGGATGCATCTTTCTTCTTGCCTCCTGTAACCACCACTGCGATCGCGTCATCGTGGCCTTAATTCTTATTTTGCTATTGCATTCTCGTTCTAGTCAATATAGACATGTGTGATCCCTTTGCTCAATACAGACATGTCCGTTTTAGTCTTATTTTGATCGGCTTGAATGAAGGTCTATCCCGCCATTAGGTGCCACAGGGTGATGTGCTCGTCGTTAGGCGCCGCGGTGTGCTCTGCTCGCGTCCGTTGGCGCGCACTCTCCTCGTGTCCGTTGGTGTGCTCTGCTCGCGTCTGTCGGCGCGCTCGGCTTGTGGACAGCTGTTCCTTGCGTGTTCAACTGCTATATGCATATATATATATATATATATATATATATATATATATACGTGATCGTGCGCACCCCCAACCGTTGGCAGAGCGCTCCGTTGAGGCGACCGCGGAGCGCTCTGCCAACGGTTGGGCGTGCGCACGATCACGTCAGGGGTCCCGTATGCATGCGGTTGGGCCATGCACGTTGCCACGCGATGCAGTTGCGTGCGGCATGCTGGAGTTACGCGCTGCAAATTAGAACTACCATCAAGGCCTGCCGATATTCCTGGCCGTCCGGCTTCCCCTTTAATTCCCGCGGCCATTATAACCTTAGTCTCTTCAACCTTTCGATCGTGCCCCACAACACAACAAGCACACCCACGACGACACTGTCAGATTTCGGGTTCCGGCAGACCCTTGAGGTTCGAACACTGGGGTGCGCGCGGAGATTTCGCCTTCTACCTACCTGCACCCCTCCGCCTCGCTAAGATCTAAGCTATGGAAAGAACAGCACAAGAGACACAGGGTTTATCCCGGTTCAGGCCACCGTTGTGGTGTAATACCCTACTCCAGTGTGTGGTGTGGTGGATTGCCTCTTGGGCTGATGATGATGAGCAATACAAGGAAGAACAGCCTCGCGAGGGTCTGTTCTTGGCTGGGGGGATGAACTGCTAGGAGGAGTTCAGTCGCCCTTCTCTCTCTCTCTCTCTGTGTGATGCTACTCGATCCGATCCTAGCTAGTTTCTCTCTTGGCTTCGAGATTCTCCCTTCTTGATTGCCCCTCTACCCTGGGGGTGGCTAGTCCTATTTATAGGCAAAGGCCCTGGGCCTCTTCCCAAATATTGAGCGGGAAGGGCACCAACAATTGGCCATTTTGAAGGGGAACATCTGGTACACTTATCCTGACTAAAGTTGGTCCTCGCCTGCCAAAGGCTCTGGTGGTGACGCTGGCTTGGGCTCCACAATGACTTCCTCCCTGCCGTTGGACTGGTCTTGGTCTCGTTGCACCGAAACGAGTGCCTTTGCTTGATGCTCTCGCCTGCGCTTGCTCCCTTTGCACCAAAGAGGAAAGGAGGACATTGCGCGGCTGGCGCCCGCCTGGCGCCTTTGGTCATCATGGCTTGCGTCACGGGCACCTCGTGAGGTATCCCGCCTTGATCTCTCCGCCTCCTCGCGAGCCAGCCTGATGAGGCCATGCCTGAGGAAGCTCCGTGTCGTCCGCCCCGCGAGGGTCTTGGGTCTGTGTTGATGAAGATGGGCCGCGCTGGGCCCCCTTTTGAGACAGGCCGCAGGCAGGCAAGTTTGGGGACCCCCGTTCCCAGAACGCCGACAGTAGCCCCCGGGCCCAAGGCGCGCCCGGACTTGGCCGTGCAGGGAGGCGAAAGGGCAAGAGCGAAGCGCCGGGGCCCTAACAGCCTGCGGCCTTGGGCGCCACGTGGCGGTTGACTGGACGTGGGCGCCTCAGCAACCGCGTGAGTTGATAAGGGAGCGGCATCTGCCTAGGTTTTGCTTTTTTTTTTGCTTTCTCCGGTTGCTGCTCAGATCCCCTTTCTTGCGCCTCTCCTTCCTTCCTCCAAAATTTCCAGATCTACTCCGACCGTCTGACCTAGGAAGCCATGGCGCCTCGTCAGTCCCCGGCCGGAGCTTGGTACTCGTCTGCCCTGGACTCGCCGAACGCGTCGGAGGCGAGCCTCGCCCGGTTGCACCCCTCCCAGCAGTTGAAAGGTGGTTGAACCCCTCCCAGCAGTTCATCGCCTCAGCCAAGAACAGACCCTCGCGAGGCTGTTCTTCCTTGTATTGTTCATCATCACCAGCCCAAGAGGCAATCCACACACCACACACTGGAGTAGGGTATTACACCACAACGGTGGCCCGAACCAGTATAAACCCTGTGTCTCTTGTGTTGTTCTTTCCTTAGTTTAGATCCTAGCACGGCGGAGGGGTGCAGGAAGGTAGGAGGCGAAATCTCCGCGCGCACCCCAGTGTTCGAACCTCAAGGGTCTGCCGGAACCCAAAACCGACATTTGGCGCGCCAGGTAGGGGTGCGCCGGAGTTCGTCTTCCACCACTCCGTGCCCCGTCGCACCGTCATCACCATGCCCGGCGACCAGGAGGGCAACCCAGACCCGCGGCCCCAGTGGACAGCCGGGCTGCCACTCCACGGCAGGCACGTCAGGCAGGACCGCGTGGCGCGCAGAGCACTACGGCGTGGCCTTCGGGGTGGCGGCGCCAGAGGAATACGTGCCCCTCATGATGGACCAAGGACACTCACACGAGGGCGAGCCAGGCTCGCTCCTTAGCCCGAGCTGGGGGGACGAGGTGCTAGAAGCTGAGCCCTTCCAGGAGTCTTGGGACGATCCTGCTAGGCACGCTGGAAGCTGCGACTATCGGGTACCGCTAATTCTTCAGCAAGCATACGCTAACCATGGATCGCAGGAGGTGCAGGTTGCCGCAGCAGGCAGCTGCCTCGCTCCCACAGCCTCCTACCCCTTGGGAGGAGGACGCAGGGGGCTGCAAGAGAGGGGCAGGGATTCGACATCACCACCGCAGCGTTCGGAGCAAGGTGTTCTCAGGAGGTAGGCCCTTCGCTGGGGAGGTGCCCCAGGGCCTGCCCCCGGTGGAGGACCCGTGGTCGTCAGGGGAACCGCTGGTGACCGCTCTACCCCATCGGCGGCGTCCTGGTTTCCGGTCATCGTTGATGGCACTAGAGTGTGGCGCAAGGCGGGGCCCTCATCTGGCGATATGAAGCAAGGCCAGTACCTGTGAAGAAGGCCCAGTGCCTGTGAAGCTCGCCGCCCCGTGACACTCTCACGTAATAATGAGTGGGGCTGTACACACCCCTGAGTCTCAGGGGTGCCGGCCTCAGGCCCTGGGGCTCCCTCCCACGCCCAGTGGCAGCACTTAGCTCCGCGCTGGTGAGAAGACGTCCAAGACTAGACTAGGTGCCGGACGCGGCCTTTTGTTTGCTTTCGTTGCTCTTCCCCTTGGTTGTCGCTTTCCCCCTGCTGGATTCAAGTTGGATTCGAATTTGAGATTTGCGTGTGTTCGAGGAGGGGTGCTTAGTCTCGTTCGAGCAATTTCTCGCGTTTTGGTTACCACTTCGCCTCAGCTGCCTCCCCTCGCGAGCCGGGTCAGGCCTAGCTTGCGCGCAGCCCAGACTGCCGCCGCCGCGTCCTCTCAGGAGGGTGTTTTACTGCAGATCCTACGGATTCAATCAGGGGACACTCAGGACACCACAACCCCCGCGGGCTGCCTCAGGGCTAGCGCGGAACAAAGGTATACTAGCCGACCAGCGCGTCGCTTAAGCTAGCCACTTGGCATGGGCGCATGGGCGATGTGGCTTCTACTGATACGATAAACACAAGTTTTACATGAGGGGCACCCTCCAAAATGCTCTCACAGTCATCAGGCCAAAACCTGAGCTCTATTCATGCAGGGTAAGGAAGCAGGAACGATGTACAGTCAGTCGGACGAATCCCCCAATGCGTCCTCAGGAGCACCACCTGGGCCGTTGCTGGCGCCGCTGAACTCGCCATCGTTGTCCGCATCACCGCCAGCAGCATCAGGGCCGCCCATCGCGCTGCCCTCGTCGGCCGCCACGATCGCATCATTGTTGTCTGAGGCAAAGGCCCTGATAAGAGCATCCACATTGTCCTCCACCCAGTGCGCCAAGTCGCCTCGGACAGCTTGGGGGACTGGGGCGATAGCGGCATCAAAATCAAAATGGGGATCCATGTTCCGGAGGTGACTGAAGACGCAGGAAAAGGCGCGCCTGAGCAGGGCGCGGCTCCTCTCCTCCACCAACCTGTCAGCCCTGGTCGACCGCGCCTCCAGCTGCGTCACCACATCAGTGAAGAACTGGAGATTGCCCGCGTAGTTGATTGCATGCGGCTCACCAACGGCCTCCTCGCAGATGTTGCCCAAGGCCGCGTTGGCTCTCTCCCAGAGAGTGGTGAGCATGGGGCCGTGCTCATGCTGCAAGATCCGCCGCTGACGTATCTCGTCCGCATTCTGGCGCGCGACGGCCTCAGCCTCCTCCACCCGCTGGCGAAGAAGGAGCACCTCACCCTGGGAGGCGGTTAACTCACCTCGTGCCACCTCAAGGGCGGCCCGGGAAGCATCGGCCCGCCGCACCGCCTCCTCCAGCTTGGCCCTCAAAGCGGCAGTCCTGCCTTCAGCTTCGGCCCGGATCAACCCCAGCTTCTCTTCGAACTCGTGCTCGAGGTTCAAATGCGCCATCGCCACTCGACGTCCGACCTCCTCCAGGACGCAGGCTTCCTGTGCAGCAACATCATCCTCCACCTGCGTTACCAAGCGCTCCCTCATCTCCAGACGCTCGTACTCACGGGTACGTTCGGCGGCTTCCAGTGTCAGCGCCTCCTCATGCTTCTGGAGCTCTGCTGAGTCGCCAGAGGCCACCTTCACCGACGCGAGGGCTGCCTCGCGCAGCTCCACCTGCTCCTCCAGCGAGTAGCACTAGGCCAGAAGCTCCCGAGCCCACTCCTCCGCAGCCATTCGCCGCCGGTCAGCTTCCCGAGCCTCCTCAGCGGCCCGAGACCGGGCCTCCCGAGAAGCCACCAACGCCGCCTTGGCCTCTGCTTCATCAAGATAACACTCATGGCGCGCAAGGGCGATGGCGCCCTCCAGCTCGCGCCTCTCTGCAGCCAGGCGCAGGACCTCGGCCTCAAGGCACGCGTCTTCATCAGCAAGCTGCTCACCAAGCAGGCTCACTGCGTCAGTCGCCCTTCAAAGGAATCCTTGGCGGAAAGCGCGACGCTCCCGGGCACGCTCGAGCACGTCTTCCACACCATCATCCGCCCCGATCAAGCGCCGGGGGCCGCGAGTCAGCACTCCCCCTCCGGGCTGGGGGCTGGGGGCTGGCACCCTCGCGACGGCCGGGCACGTCGCGTCAGAAGCCCGGCCTGGGGCCGGCCCGTCCTCAGGAGAAGAGCGCAAGAAGCGCCTCAGCCAATCGCAGTTCACGACCAGGCGAGAGGCCCATGGCAGGCTGGCTATGCCACGAGAAGGCCCGCGAAGGAGGATCGCGAGGTGCGCGGGGCCACGGTGCGCCTCGGGATGGTTCGCCTCTTTGATCGCCCTCACCACAAGGGCTCCGCTGCTCGGACCGCTCGAGGACGGTGGAGGGGGCGAAGCCAAGGGGGACGGCTCCTCAGCCGTCTCCGCAAGCTCGGCTGGAAGGGGCATGCGGAGCAAGGGTCAGTACAAGTAACAGAAGGATTGGGAGCCGGAAAAGGAAAAGGCTTACTCATCAGTGGCGAAGTACTTCCTACGCTTCAGCAAGCGACAAGGATAATCGTCGCCCAGGGCCTCCCTTTTCTTCCAGAGAGCCTCGAAGTTCACGTGGAAGCGGCCCAAGAGTTGGGCGCATGGATCAACCTTCGACGGAGCGGCAAGGCGATCTGCAGCAGAGGTGCCTGCCCGATGCGCGCTGCCAATCGCCTCCCCAAGAGACGCAGATGGAGCCTCAGGGGCCCCAGTCGCAGGCACTAAGGGCAGCTGCTCGCCACCCTCAGCCTCAGCGGCACGGGCCCCAAGAGCTGCTTCCTCATGAGCCTCGCCCGGCGCTGTCACCGCGCCGGGAGCCCCCTCGGCCTCTGGCTCCTTGTGCCTCCCTGCTCCGCCACTCGAGGACGAGTCGCCTTGGCCGACTGGTAGGGTAGTCACCGTCACTGGGTTCTCGCGAGGCCCCTGAAGGCCGGCGGGGTGCGGCCCCCACTCATCAAAGACAGGCATCTGCTTCACAAAGTCACCCCTGCTCTGGCAGAGGTACAGCAAGGCCCCTCCCTGCCGGACGCTGCCGGGGTTGGGGTCCCCAGCCAGGGTCAAGAGCGCCGTCCTCAGCACCTCAGGAGTCAGGTCCTCTTCCTGGAGCCTCATACGATCCTCGCGCCCACGGAAGGCCCACATCCGGCGAGAGTGGCGTTGAAGAGGAGCAACGCGGCATAGCAGGAACTCCTTGACCACCTTGGGCGCTGTCACGCCAAGCGACCTCAAGAGCGCAAAGCGGCGCCAGACGAAGACAAGCCGAGGGCTCTCAAGCGTCTCCTGGCCCCAGCCCGAATTGGGGACGGCAGGCGAGGCCGGCTCCAATAGCAGGGGGCTGGGCACCCCTGCGTCCACAGACAGCCACCGCTTGCGGAAGCCGACCGCGGGCAGGGGAAGCTTGAAGTCAATCCCAGAGGCCACCGTCTCAGGCGCGGCAGCGAATCTCACACAAGCCCAGCATTGGGAAGGGTCGACAAGATGCAACGAGAAGAAGTGGCGCAGCAGGGCAACTGAAGGAGGGATGCCCACCATAGCTTCACAAACAAAGGCGAAGACCGAAAGGAGGGTGATGGATTCAGGACCCAGATGCATCATGTGGATCTGATAGTGGGAAAGCACGGCGTTGAAGAAATCAGAAAAGGGGGGAACCAGACCCGCCCACAGGGCGTCGGCAAGATACGGGACCTCGGTGGTCGTCCTGTCGATGGAGAAGTGGGACGCGGGCCAGGCCGTCGTCTTCCCACATTCATTGAAGATGGTGGCCAGAGCCAAGCTGACCTTGCCCAAGCTCTCGGCGGGGGCCGCCGATGGCGGCGGGCAAGGAGGAGACACGGGTTTCTTCCCTCTCCCCTTCTTCGTCGGAGCCATGGCAATGGGAAGGGGGGAGGGAGGCTCGAGATTGAGTTGAAAACAGAAACCGGAGTTCGAGCGGAGGAAGGACAGAGGGCGCTCAAGCGATAAAAGGGGAACGGCTGTGTACGACTACGGGTCCGCCTAGCACGGCACAAGATAAGGAGGGCGTGGGGGAACAGTGCCACCCACGTCCAATCAATCGCCACGCGGCGCCCAAGGCCGCAGGCTGTTAGGGCCCGCGGCGCTTCGCTCCTGCCCTTCCGCCTCCCCGCACGGCCAAGTCCAGGCGCGCCTTGGGCCCGGGGGCTACTGTCGGCGTTTTGGGAACGGGGGTCCCCAGACTTGCCTACCTGTGGCCTGCGGCGTGGCTCAAAGGGGGGGCCCAGCGCGGCCCATCTTCACCAACACAAACCCAAGACCCTCGCGAGGGGCCAAGCCTCGCGAGGCGGACGACGTGAAGCTTCCTCAGGCACGGCCTCGTCAGGCTGGCTCACGAGGAGGCGGAGAGATCAAGGCGGGGTACCTCATGAGGAGCCCGTGACGCAAGCCATGACGACTCAGGGCGCCAGACGGGTGCCAGCCCGCGCAGCGTCCTCCTTTCCTCTTTGGTGCAAAGGGGGCAAGCGCAGCCGCAAAGTACCGAGGCATCAGGCAAAGGTTGCCATTTCGGTGCAACGAGACCAAGACCAGAAGGACTACGAGATGGAGGTCACTGTGGAGCCCAAGATGGCGTCATCACCAGAGCTTTGCGCAGGCGAAGACTACTTTTGTCAGGATAGCTGATACTTGTTGTCCCCCTTCAAATTAGCCCGCCATTGTTGGCTCCCTTCCCGCTCAATATTTGGGAAGAGGACCAGGGCCTCTATAAATAGGACCAGCCACCCACATAGATGGGGGGCGAAAAAAGAGATAAGGAGGAAGAGGCTCGTTGGGAGGTCAGAGAGAGAGAAAGGTGGTTAAACCCCTCCCAGCAGTTCATCGCCTCAGCCAAGAACAGACCCTCACGAGGTTGTTCTTCCTTGTATTGTTCATCATCACCAGCCCAAGAGGCAATCCACACACCACACACTGGAGTAGGGTATTACACCACAACGGTGGCCCGAACCAGTATAAACCCTGTGTCTCTTGTGTTGTTCTTTCCTTAGTTTAGATCCTAGCACGGCGGAGGGGTGCAGGAAGGTAGGAGGCGAAATCTCCGCGCGTACCCCAGTGTTCGAACATCAAGGGTCTGCCGGAACCCAAAACCCGACACTGTCTTCTGCAGCGCTGACGTGGGTCCTCACCCACATCTACCTTCGCGATCCCGGCGTCGACCTCGACAGCCTGCTGGAGCCAGTAAGCGGTCAGCGTGCCGCTACCGAGGCCATGAAGGGTCGCGCGGAGGCTCTGCTGGGGAAGTTCCGGGCCTTCAGCACCAAGCTGAAGCAAGGCGCTGCCGACCCCGCTGCTCCATGAGGCGAACCCACTCCGCACTGCTCCACCGCCGACAAGTGACTCCGTTGTGGCTCCTGTCCTGCCTTTAATTCCTGCACATGTATCATGCCTCGGGGAGGCGTTTAAACTTGCGTTTGGCATTGAGATAATAGTGTGGACTGTAATATTTGCTTTTGAATTCCTTGAAATTTACGCTTTTCCTTCCTACTTGCTTATGTTCTACGCCGGCAGAGCCCGGTCCCGCACATACCTCAGCCGCCGTTAGCCCCGACCGGAAACCAGGACAGGACCAAGGATTGAGGGGCTACGTGACAAGTTAGGCTCCTGAGTCGCGATGCTCAGGAGTCCCCCTTGGCGCACGAACAGCAAGTAGGGAGGTGTGATGTGGGTGGATCTACCGTTCTACATCTACAGAGCCCGGCCGCGCGCATACCTCAACCGCCGTTAGCCTTTCGGAACTAAGGAGTGAGGGGCTACGTGACCAGTTAGGCTCCTGAGTCGCGATGCTCAGGAGTCCCCCTTGACACTCAAACGGCCTTCATACCTTGGCTCTGCTCGGGGAGAGACACGCGACGAACCAGGCCCAGGGGGGCCTGGCTGGGTGGCGTGCGTCTAGGCGTGACCCAGGCGCAGCCCCCGTGCCCAGCCCCCTCGCGCGGTACTCCCAAGGGGAGGCGTTACGATGAGTCCAGACACTGAGCTCTGGGCTCCCTGAGGTTGATGTGGCCCGGGGGCCGCCCTTAGTTGTTTATCACCAGCGCGGAGCATAGTGCTTCCGTATGTGTACGGGCATAGCCGCTCCTCGGCAGTGTCGTCAGCCAGTGCGGAGCATGGTGCTTCCACTGGTACGTGGGAGGGGGCTCCCCTCCGGGAGGAGCCCCCGGGGCGTGTACAGCCCCGCCCTGACACGTGGCTGGCATGGTAGGGCCTGGCGAGGTGTATCTGGGCACCCGTGAGTCAGCGCGGGACTCACGGGGCCCTACCTCTAGGCGTGTTGCGCCTGGCACTGGGCCTTATCTTGTGATGTGTCCCTGCAAATTTGGTTAGATGCCAGCACTCTACGTCCTCCGGTCCCGGCCCTCGAGCTGGTCTCAGCCGTCGCTGGTATGCCAGGTCATGATGCCGTGGACAAGGCCAGAGGGTGAGGGCTGGAGAGCTAGTAAGAGCCCTGAGTCGCGATGCTTAGGTACCCCCCCTTTAACATGCAAGTGGTCGGCATGGAGAAGAAGAGGTGCCGTGGACAGGCATCAAATAATAAAGCATGGTGGGTCCAACGCATAGCCGGAAATAAATGCAAAAGGGATACATGCAGCTGGGTCTGGCCCGAGCGACTTGGGGGATGATGCAGCCCGAGGGGCGCCCCCAACAAGGTAAGCTAACAACATGAAATAAAAGGGATACATGCCGCAAGGACGGACCCATGCGGCCTGGGAATAATGCATCCCTGGGGGGCGCTCCCAACTGGAAATGAAACTTGAAAGATGTCACCTGATGATGTTGAGGACGAAGGAGTGTTGGCGTAGCAGACTCGGTGGGCTGCGGAAGCCGATCCTCACGAGCCCCCAGGCCCAGGGGCCTCGGGAGGCTCCGGAGGCGCTGGTGGCTCCTCGCGGACCATCTCCATCTCCGCCAGGGCTGCGGAACGCCTGGCCTCTTGAGCCTCCATGATGCCCCTCATGAGGCGCTGGTACGTGGAAGCCGCGTTCAGCAAGCCGTAAGGCATGCGAACATAGCTGTGGGGTGGACCTTCGCAGCGCCCCACTCACGAGGGCCAGAGGCGCTCCAAAGAGGCGACTCGATTGAGCCCTGGTATGTCGATGCAGACGCACAGCCCACCATCCTCGCCTGGAAGGGGAGCTACAGCTGGTAGGCGGCGGCCTCCTTTCATGACTCTTGACTCCTGTAGCTCCTGAATGGCCTTGCTGACGAACTCCTGAGGGTCTGGCTCTCCTTGCCTTACTCCTTCTTGGCCGACTGGTAGGGCAGTCACCGTCACTGGGTTTTCGCGAGGCGCCTGAAGGCCAGCGGGGCGCGGCCCCCACTCATCAAAGACAGGCAACTGCTTCACAAAGTCGCCCCTGCTCTAGCAGAGGGACAGCAAGGCCCCTCCCTACCGGATGCTGCCGGGGTTGGGGTCCCCAGCCAGGGTCAAGAGCGCCGTCCTCAGCACCTCAGGAGTCAGGTCCTCTTCCTGGAGCCTCATACGATCCTCGCTCCCACGGAAGGCCCACATCCGGCGAGAGTGGCATTGAAGAGGAGCAACGCGGCATAGCAGGAACTCCTTGACCACCTTGGGCGCTGTCACGCCAAGCGACCTCAAGAGCGCGAAGCGGCGCCAGACGAAGACGAGCCGGGGGCTCTCAAGCGTCTCCTAGCCCTAGCCCGAATTGGGGACGGCAGGCGAGGTCAGCTCCAATAGCAGGGGGCTGGGCACCCCTGCATCCACATATAGCCACCGCTCACGGAACCCGACCACGGGCAGGGGAAGCTTGAAGTCAATCCCAGAGGCCGCCGTCTCAGGCGCGGCAGCGAAGCTTACACAAGCCCAGCATTGGGAAGGGTCGACAAGATGCAACGAGAAGAAGTGGCGCAGCAGGGCAACCGAAGGAGGGATGACAACCATAGCTTCGCAAACAAAGGCGAATACCGAAAGGAGGGTGATGGATTCAGGACCCAGATGCATCATGTGGATCTGATAGTGGGAAAGCACGGCGTTGAAAAAATCAGAAAAGGGGGGAACCAGACCCGCCCACAGGGCGTCGGCAAGATACGGGACCTCGGTGGCCGTCCTGTCGATGGAGAATTGGGACGCGGGCCAGGCCGTCGTCCTCCCGCATTCATTGAAGATGGTGGCCAGAGCCAAGCTAACCTTGCCCAAGCCCTCGGCGGGGGCCGCCGACGGTGGCGGGCAAGGAGGAGACACGGGTTTCTTCCCTCTCCCCTTCTTCGTCGGAGCCATGGCAATGGGAAGGGGGGAGGGAGGCTCGAGATTGAGTTGAAAACAGAAACCGGAGTTCGAGCGGAGGAAGGACAGAGGGCGCTCGAGCGATAAAAGGGGAACGGCTGTGTACGACTACGGGTCCGCCTAGCACGGCACAAGATAAGGAGGGCGTGGGGGAACAGTGCCGCCCACGTCCAATCAATCGCCACGCGGCGCCCAAGGCCACAGGCTGTTAGGGCCCGCGGTGCTTCGCTCTTGCCCTTCCACCTCCCCGCACGGCCAAGTCCGGGCGCGCCTTGGGCCGGGGGCTACTGTCGGCGTTCTGGGAATGGGGGTCCCCAGACTTGCCTGCATGTGGCCTGCGGCGTGGCTCAAAGGGGCGGCCCAGCACGGCCCATCTTCACCAACACAAACCCAAGACCCTCGCGAGGGGCCAAGCCTCGCGAGGCAGACGACGCGAAGCTTCCTCAGGCACGACCTCGTCAGGCTGGCTCACGAGGAGGCGGAGAGATCAAGGCGGGGTACCTCACGAGGAGCCCGTGACGCAAGCCATGACAACTCAGGGCGCCAGGCGGGTGCCAGCCTGCGCAGTGTCCTCCTTTCCTCTTTGGTGCAAAGGGGGCAAGCACAGCCGCAGAGTACCAAGGCATCAGGCAAAGGTTGCCACTTCGGTGCAACGAGACCAAGACCAGGAGGACTACGAGACGGAGGTCACTGTGGAGCCCAAGACGGCATCATCACCAGAGCTTTGCGCAGGCGAAGACTACTTTTGTCAGGATAGCTGATACTTGCTGTCCCCCATCAAATTAGCCCGCCATTGTTGGCTCCTTTCCCGCTCAATATTTGGGAAGAGGACCAGGGCCTCTATAAATAGGACCAGCCACCCACATAGCTGGGGGGACGAAAAAAGAGATAAGGAGGAAGAGGCTCGTTGGGAGGTCAGAGAGAGAGAGAGAAAGGTGGTTGAAACCCTCCCAGCAGTTCATCGCCTCAGCCAAGAACAGACCCTCGCGAGGCTGTTCTTCCTTGTATTTTTCATCATCACCAGCCCAAGAGGCAATCCACACACCACACACTGGAGTAGGGTATTACACCACAACGGTGGCCCGAACCAGTATAAACCCTGTGTCTCTTGTGTTGTTCTTTCCTTAGTTTAGATCCTAGCACGGCGGAGGGGTGCAGGAAGGTAGGAAGCGAAATCTCCGCGCGTACCCCAGTGTTCGAACCTCAAGGGTCTACCGGAACCCAAAACCCGACACTGTCTTCTGCAGCGCTGACGCGGGTCCTCACCCACATCTACCTTCGCGATCCCGGCGTCGACCTCGACAGCCTGTTGGAGCCAGTAAGCGGTCAGCGTGCCGCTGCCGAGGCCATGAAGGGTCGCGCGGAGGCTCTGCTGGGGAAGTTCCGGGCCTTCAGCACCAAGCCGAAGCAAGGCGCTGCCGACCCCGCTGCTCCATGAGGCGAACCCACTCCGCGTTGCTCCACCGCCGACAAGTGACTCCGTTGTGGCTCCTGTCCTGCCTTTAATTCCTGCACATGTATCATGCCTCGGGGAGGCGTTTAAACTTGCGTTTGGCATTGAGATAACAGTGTGGACTGTAATATTTTCTTTTGAATTCCTTAAAATTTACGCTTTTCCTTCCTACTTGCTTATGTTCTACGCCGGCAGAGCCCGGCCCCGCGCATACCTCAGCCGCCATTAGCCCCGACTGGAAACCAGGACGGGACCAAGGAGTGAGGGGCTACGTGACAAGTTAGGCTCCTGAGTCGCGATGCTCAGGAGTCCCCCTTGGCGCACGAACAGGAAGTAGGGAGGTGTGATGTGGGTGGATCTACCGTTCTACGTCTGCAGAGCCCGGCCGCGCGCATACCTCAACCGCCGTTAGCCTTTCGGAACTAAGGAGTTGGGGCTACGTGACCAGTTAGGCTCCTGAGTCGCGATGCTCAGGAGTCCCCCTTGACGCTCAAACGGCCTTCGTACCTTGGCTCCGCTCGGGGAGAGACGCGCGACGAACCAGGCCCGGGGGGGCCTGGCTGGGTGGCGTGCGTCTGGGCGTGACCCAGGCGCAGCCCCCGTGCCCAGCCCCCTCGCGCGGCACTCCTGAGGGGAGGCGTTACGATGAGGCTAGACACTGAGCTCTGGGCTCCCTGAGGTTGATGCGGCCCGGGGGCCGCCCTTAGTTGTTTATCACCAGCGCGGAGCATAGCGCTTCCGTATGTGTACGGGCATAACCGCTCCTCGGCAGTGTCGTCAGCCAGCGCAGAGCATGGTGCTTCCACTGGTACGTGGGAGGGGCTCCCCTCCGGGAGGAGCCCCCGGAGCGTGTACAGCCCCGCCCTGACACGTGGCTGGCATGGTAGGGACTGGCGAGGTGTATCTGGGCACCCAGCGCGGGACTCACGGGGCCCTACCTCTAGGCGGGTTGCGCCTGGCACTGGGCCTTATCTTGTGATGTGTCCCTGCAAATTTGGTTAGATGCCGGCACTCTACGTCCTCGGGTCCCGGCCCTCGACCTGGTCTCAGCCGTCGCTGGTATGCCAGGTCGCGATGCCGTGGACAAGGCCAGAGGGTGAGGGCTGGAAAGCTAGTAAGAGCCCTGAGTCACGATGCTCAGGTACCCCCCTTTAACATGCAAGTGGTCGGCATGGAGAAGAAGAGGTGCCGTGGACAGGCATCAAATAATCAAGCATGGTGGGTCGAACGCATAGCCGGAAATAAACGCAAAAGGGATACATGCCGCTGGGTCTGGACCGAGCGACTTGGGGGGTGATGCAGCCCGAGGGGCGCCCCCAACAAGGTAAGGTAACAACATGAAATAAAAGGGATACATGCCGCAGGGACGGACCCACGCGGCCTGGGAATAATGCAGCCCTGGGGGGTGCTCCCAGCTGGAAATGAAACTTGAAAGATGTCACCTGATGATGTTGAGGACGAAGGAGTGTTGGCGTAGCAGACTCGGTGGGCTAAGGAAGCCGATCCTCACGAGCCCCCAGGCCCAGGGGCCTCGGGAGGCTCCGGAGGCGCTGGTGGCTCCTCGCGGACCATCTCCATCTCCGCCAGGGCTGCGGAACGCCTGGCCTCTTAAGCCTCCATGATGCCCCTCATGAGGCGCTGGTACGTGGCAGCTGCATTCAGCAAGCCGTAAGGCATGCGAACATAGCTGTGGGGTGGACCTTCGCAGTGCCCCACTCACGAGGGCCAGAGGCGCTCCAAAGAGGCGACTCGATTGAGCCCTGGTATGTCGATGCAGACGCGCAGCCCACCATCCTCGCCTGGATGGGGAGCTACAGCTGGTAGGCGGCGGCCGCCTTTCATGACTCTTGACTCCTGTAGCTCCTGAATGACCTTGCTAACGAACTCCTGAGGGTCTGGCTCTCCTTGCCTTACTCCTTCTTGAGGGAAACGTGCTTCGAAACACGCCTCCATGTGGTGCCCAAGCGCCTCCCTCGTGACCTTAGCCAGGTCGGTGGCCCTCCAGGGGAGAGCCCCCGAGCCCTGCCTGAGGAGGGCGCCGGGCGCGCTTTCCTATGCAATGGAAGGAGGTTCCCCCTAGGCAGGCGCGGGCCCTGAGGGGCCGGGCCGGACGATGTCTTCTTCTTCTTGGGGGTGGTCTCCGAAAGCCTCCTGCTTCCGCGATCCGGGTCTTCCAGTGATGCGGCCTGAAAGGCTCGTTCCAGGGAACACACCACGTCCTTCTCTTCACAGGGCACCGTGATGACTCCGCCACTTCCTGGCATCTTGAGGACGTTGTAGCCGTGGTGAGTTACGGCCATGAACTTGGCCAGCGCTGGGTACCCAAGGATGGCGTTGTACGGCAGGCGAATGTGAGCGACGTCGAAGTCGATGAGCTCGGTGCGGTAGTTGTCGCGTGCCCCGAAGGTGACAGGGAGGCGGACCTGCCCAATCAGGACCGTGGAGCCGTCGGTGACTCCGGAGAAAGGCTTGGTTGGCTGAAGCTGGTTGTAGGGCACTTGGAGATTGTTGAATGTTTCCACGGACAGGACATTGAGCCCTACCCCGCCATCGATGAGGGTCCTGGTGACCACCACGTTGCTGATGATTGGGGAACAAAGCATCGGGAGGACTCCGGCTGTGGCCGCACACTTGAGCTGATCTGCTGAGCTGAACGTGATGGCGTACGCCGACCACCTGAGAGGGCGCGTGGCTTCGAGCTTGGGGAGGACTGCATTCACTTCACGGGCGAAATGCTTGAAGATGCGTTGAGAGGCTGGGGCTTGAGCCCCGCCCAGGATGCAGGCGATCGCGCGCGGCTCCTGGAAGCCCCCAGCCTCCTTGTCCTGATGGCGGTCCTTGTTTCTCCTTGGCTGCAGCGGCAGCGGAGGGAGGCCTGCGTTGCCTTGCGGGCGATCCTCGCGAGGCTGATCCTTCCAGTCTCCCTCGCGAGGCGGGTCTTGCCAGCGATCCTCGCGAGGTCGATCGCGCCACCCTTGGCGCGGGCAGCGATCTTCCCAGCGTCCTGCGTTCCTTCCTCCTCCTCGACCGTAGCCCCGGTCACCGCGGTCGGGGCGACGACCGATCCTTCCTTCTCGCACGGCTCGGAGCTCTTGACATTCGTTGGTGTTGTGGGTGTGGAGGTCGTGGTACACACAGTATCGACTACCCTTGGAAGATTCAGGTTGATCTCTGCCCCGCTTGGTGCCTGGTTCTGCCGCGAGCACGGCAGCCCCCTTGCGCTTCACATCCTTGGCCTTGGGCTTCTTCTCTTCTGGGTCCGCGGCAGGCAGCTCGAGGAGGGAGAGACGCCCTTCCTCAGCCCTGGTGCACTTGGTTGCCAAGTTGAACAACTCCAAGGAAGTGCACAGGTCTTCATGCATCGCCAGCTCCTCCTTCATCTTGACATCGCGCACGCCATCGGAGAAGGCTGAGATGATGGCCTCCTCGGTCACCTTGGGAATCTTGAGGCGTGCGTTGTTGAAGCGCTGGATGTACTTCTGCAGGGTCTCTCCGGGTTGTTGCTTGATGCGGCGCATGTCGCTCACGGCGGGTGGCCGGTCGCGAGTACCTTGGAAGTTGGCGATGAAGCGGGTGCGCATCTCGTCCCAGGAGGAGATCGTGCCTGGAGCCAGGTTCAGGAGCCAGGTGCGGGCCCCGTCCTTGAGCGCCATGGGAAACCAGTTCGCCATGACCTTCTCGTCTCCGTTGGCAGCTTAGATGCCCAGCTCATAGAGCTGGAGGAACTCCGCAGGGTCGGCCGTGCCGTCGTAACAAGGAGGCAGGTCTGGCTTGAACTTGCCGGGCCACGCGACGCTGCATAGCTCGATGGTGAAGGAACGACAGCCTGCTGTGGCCACGGGAGGCCTTGGGTGACGGAGAGCTTGGTCTTGCATGTCCCCGCGCGCTGCAGCTGGGAGCAGCGAGGGGTCTTGACGTGAGGGAGCAGGAGCATGGTCGCGACGTGCTGGAGCAGGGAGCGCCCGGGCAGCTTCTTGCGGGCGAGGGACTTCTTCGCAGCTCTGCTCTTGCCGCGCTGGCACCTGACGGAGCGGGTTCCGCCCAGGGGCCACGCGCCTTGGAGCCATGGCGCCTTCTTGAGGAGGAGGCGGCTGGGGCCCCCCGGAGCTTCGTCGCCCGCGCGGGGCGGGGTGTGGTGCAGCGGAACGGACGGCGCAGGAGAGCCCCCTGTGGCGCGGACGAGCTTGGCGGCACGGTCGAGCCATTCTTCATAGACTTCGTCGACGGGATGGTAGCGCAGGAGCTCGTTTGCCGCGATGAGCGCAGCTCGAGCCTCCATGGGTGCGCGGTGCGCGCGGGACGAAGAACCAGCTGGGGTGAGCGAGGTTGTAGCAGTGCGGCCGTCTTGCCGCACGGACGGATGCCGAGATGACGCTTGCTGCTCGTTCCCCGCCGGGCCGGTGGCGGCGTTGACTGCAGGTGACGAGGAACGGCGAGGACGCCCGCCGACAGGAGCCGTCTGGGCGACACGGGAAGCGAGAGCGGCCCGGCGCTCGGCGCGGGCCCGACGAGCGTCAGACATGGACACGATGGTCGGAGGAGAACGGGGTGGTGGAAGACGAATTCCGGCGCACCCCTACCTGGCGCGCCAAATGTCAGATTTCGGGTTCCGGCAGACCCTTGAGGTTCGAACACTGGGGTGCGCGCGGAGATTTCTCCTTCTACCTACCTGCACCCCTCCGCCTCGCTAAGATCTAAGCTATGGAAGGAACAGCACAAGAGACACAGGGTTTATACTGGTTCGGGCCACCGTTGTGGTGTAATACCCTACTCCAGTGTGTGGTGTGGTGGATTGCCTCTTGGGCTGATGATGATGAGCAACACAAGGAAGAACAGCCTCGCGAGGGTCTGTTCTTGGCTGGGGGGATGAACTGCTAGGAGGAGTTCAGTCGCCCTTCTCTCTCTCTCTCTATGTGTGATGCTACTCGATCCGATCCTAGCTAGTTTCTCTCTTGGCTTCTAGATTCTCCCTTCTTGATTGCCCCTCTACCCTGGGGGTGGCTAGTCCTATTTATAGGTAAAGGCCCTGGGCCTCTTCCCAAATATTGAGCGGGAAGGGCGCCAACAATTGGCCATTTTGAAGGGGAACATCTGGTACACTTATCCTGACTAAAGTTGGTCCTCGCCTGCCAAAGGCTCTGGTGGTGACGCTGGCTTGGGCTCCACAATGACTTCCTCCCTGCCGTTGGACTGGTCTTGGTCTAGTTGCACCGAAACGGGTGCCTTTGCTTGATGCTCTCGCCTGCGCTTGCTCCCTTTGCACCAAAGAGGAAAGGAGGACACTGCGCGGCTGGCGCCCGCCTGGCGCCTTTGGTCGTCATGGCTTGCGTCACAGGCACCTCATGAGGTACCCCACCTTGATCTCTCCGCCTCCTCGCGAGCCAGCCTGATGAGGCCGTGCTTGAGGAAGCTCCGTGTCGTCCGCCCCGCGAGGCTTGGCCCCTCGTGAGGGTCTTGGGTCTGTGTTGATGAAGATGGGCCGCGCTGGGCCCCCTTTTGAGCCACGCCGCAGGCCGCAGGCAGGCAAGTCTGGGGACCCCCGTTCCCAGAACGCCGACAGACACATAGAGAGGGGATGTCCGGCGGCGCTCCAATGGAGTTCGGCGAGCATAGAGTGGAGACCCACGCGAGGGAGACAGATCTCTCGGTGGTGTACACCATTGACCCAGCCGTGGTGGACGACTGCATCAACAGCGTTGAGCAGTTGCTTGCTGGAGACAAGTACAAGGTGGTCGGCATCGACCTCCAGTACACCGCCGGTCGTCCCGGCATAGATCAGACGGTTGTCGTCGCCCAGTTGTGCGTGCACCATCATGTCCTCATCTACCACTACTGCATGGCCACAGAGCCTTGCGACCATTTCAACTGGTTTGTCAATAGCACTGACTACAAGTTCGCCATGGTGGATACCACCAACGATGTAAAAGCACTCAGTGTTACGGGCTTGACCTGCAAGAACCTTGTCGAAATCCGTGACCACTACATGGTTTAGGGTAGCACGAAGAAGGACTACCTGGTTGAACTCGCCTCGCCATCATCGACCCCTACTACGAAAAGATGAAGCAGGATGCCTAGAGAACAAGTCTCGTATCCTGGCACGGGGCCTGGATGCGGTAACTGGATGAACCTCACCTCAGGTTTGCGGCCAAGAGCGTGTACACATGTTACGAGATGCATAGGTGGATCGTTGACATGAGGAAGTGCCTCGTTACCCAAATCGACGAGCCCGGACCAAGCCACAAGTAGAGCAAGCAGCGTCACAAGAAGTAGATGATGATCAGATGATCGTTTATGCTAGTTAATCATGCATGTAATATATAATTTACTTTATTGGTGTGTGGAAATGTCATGTGTGTAGTAGCCACCTACGTAATTATGCATGTAATAGTTTACTTTGGTGTGTGCAAATGCCATGGTTGTAGTAGCCACCTATATATATGTTCTTGTTATGTATGCAATCCCATCGCACAACACACATGTCTTATTAGCAGCAACCGTCTGTGTTCTTATCGGTCTACAGACCCATTTTTGATTACAGACCTGTTTGTCGTGTATCACACACATCTTGTTAAGTTGAACCATTTCTGTCCTCATGTCTCAACACAAACAGTTCATCCGAGTGAACCGCATGCCGTATATCGCACACACCTTTGATCTGGCTGACCGTTTCTTTTGTGTTGCCTAATAACAAACAGTTCATCTGAGTGAACCATATGTTGTGTATCACACACGCCTCCATCTGGCTGCCCGTTTCTTTTGTTCGTCCTCATCGCAAATAGTTCATTGAATTGATCTGTATGCCCTTCATCGCACACGCAACTAAAACCTGAACCGTGTTTGATGCATCCGTCATCATAAACGTTTTACACATTTCTGACTGTTTTCATACAGCACCGTTTGCGATTATGGCATCGCACACAGTTTCTCGAAGGGTCTCTGATCGTAGTGTCGCGTTAGCAGCATCCTACAGTAGTGAATACCCCTCTTATCTTGAGCATGAATATCATTTGTGAGTAGTTACTTTTGTTCTTGAGGTCACGGGACAAGTCATGTTGCAAGTAATCATGTGAATTTGATATGTCTTCGATATTTTGATGATACATATGTTTTGATTCCCTTAGTGGTCTCATGTGAACGTCGACTACATGGCACTTCACCATCTTTGGGCCTAAGCGAATGCATTGTGGAGTAGTTATTAGATGATGGGTTACTAGAGTGATAGAAGCTTAAACCCTAGTGAGGGAGTCACAGACTAAGGGGTCCTCGGGGAGATGGCCCATTGAGTATGGGTCGGACTGGTGGAGTCTTATAGTGACAGGAGATCTATGAAGTTGTGGTGTGCCCTCCAAGTCAAGAAGGCGTAGAATCTCTTTTCCCTTATTGTAATCTTTCTTCGGTAACACTAACCCTACCAGTGTCTATATAAACCAAGGGTTGTAGTCTTTAGGGCTAGAGCTACATTCATCACCTCATCTCCTTAGGGGTTAGCTCATGTTGATCTCGAGGTAGATCTACTCTGTAACCATACTATACATCTAATACAATCAAGCAGGACGTAGGGTATTACCTCTTTGAGAGGGCCGTACCTGGGTAAACACTGTGTTCGTCGTCCCTTGTTCCCCATCGATCATAGATCCATAGCTCGGGACCCCCTACCCCGAGGTCTGTCGGTTTTGACACCGACGTTGGTGCTTTCATTGAGAGTTTCGCTGTGGGGTCACCCAAAGGATCGATGGCTCGCCTGATCATAGGAGAAAGCATCGGGTCTGGGACTTCTTTGTCCCCGGGTAACTCTTCGCGTTTAGCACCATCGTGCTACACGTCGACCCGACTGGCCATCTGGGTGAGATCGACACCTTCGCTCCCGGACACTGAATTCGATTTGTGGTATGGAATATGTTGCGGACACGCGGGCGATCTGGCTTTCTCTGGATTCACTTCCCCCTCCCTCAGCTTTGCTACCTCTTGAGCACTGTGTTGGTTTTCCCTTGAAGAGGAAAGGGTGATGCAGCAAAGTAGCGTAAGTATTTCCCTTAGTTTTTGAGAAGTAAGGTATCAGTCCAGTAGGAGGCCACACACAAGTCCCTCGTACCTACACAAACAAATAAGAACCTCGCAACCAATGCGATAAAGGGGTTGTCAATCCCTCCACGGTCACTTACGAGAGTGAGATCTGATAGAGATAATAATGATAAGATAAATATTTTTGGTATTTTTATGATATAGATTGAAAGTAAAGATTGCAAAGTAAAATAGATTGGAAACTTATATGATGGAAAATAGACCCGGGGGCCATAGGTTTCACTAGTGGCTTCTCTCAAGATAGCATAAGTATTACGGTGGGTGAACAAATTACTGTCGAGCAATTGATAGAAAAGCGAATAATTATGAGAATATCTAGGCATGATCATGTATATAGGCATGACGTCCGTGACAAGTAGACCGACTCCTGCCTGCATCTACTACTATTACTCCACACATCGACCGCTATCCAGCATGCATCTAGAGTATTAAGTTCATAAGAACAGAGTAACGCATTAGGTAAGATGACATGATGTAGAGGGATAAACTCAAGCAATATGATATAAACCCCATCTTTTTATCCTCGATGGCAACAATACAATACATGTCGTTTCCCTTTCTGTCACTGGGATCGAGCAACGCAAGATTGAACCCAAAGCTAAGCACTTCTCCCATTGCAAGAAAGATCAATCTAGTAGGCCAAACCAAACTGATAATTTGAAGTATTTAGACCTGAGCTGCAAAAGCCACACATTAGCCCAAATTATGATCAATGTTCTATATATTATACGTAGTCCTAACAAGATGCCCATGCGTTCCACAGAACATCAACATGATCAAGGGAGGTCTAACTTGCAAATATGGAGAGCGGTGTGGGTATCTTTTTTCAAAATTGCCATAGTTTCCTTCCTATCCATCAGATATAAATCGGACGGCCTATATTGCAAGATGGCAGGCACACCATCATCAACAACTCCGTTTTTTATAAGAGTAGAGATAAAATATATTATATGTAGTATAACATGTTCATAACCACACCATGTGTATCACCGTTATATATATTCACACATGCGTCGGTTTAAAACACTATGATAAATTCTTCAAATATCCGAATTCGCTTTTTATAATGAAGTATGATCTCTATTCGTCTTTTACACCCACACAATCCTTTTATCTTTGTAGCTAGCTAGCGCTAACTTTCTCCCGTGCATGCACACGCCCGCATCCCTCTCACCCTCCCTCAACATTCTCTAGCTCCATCTCTCAAATTCATCTTTTCACTTTAGGTCGTTCACCCACGGTGTGTGTAGGCCCCCCAGCTCCTTCTTTACGGCACACATTGATCGATATGCCTCTCTAGCCAGGTGTGCCTAGCACAAAACACAAGCTTCCCCTCTTCTCTTATCACCGTCCATGCCTCACTCCCACCACTATTTTCATCGATCTCGTACTCGCACACTCCTCCCCCCTCGATATAGTATGACTCTCGCACCACCTCCTAGATGCATCCCTCTCTCTCTCTCTATCCTTCTCCATGTGCCTCATTTGCTTCTAACACACAAATGCATGTAAACCGATCGATCTCCCAACATATACCTAGGTTGACTTTAACTATCCCCCCCCCCATCGATCGACGTACCTCACAAGTTATGTCTCTCCTTTCTCTGACAAAGGACGATTGATCTTCCTATGTAGTTATGTCTGCTTACCACAGCCATATCGCCCCCCTCATCATTCGTGCATGCCTCCTGACCCGTCTCTCACACGCACGTGCACAGACAGGCATCCATCCCCTCTCTTATTGATATTGCAGGCATGGCCTCCGGTTGTCTAGCAAGCCTATCCCACCATTTGTTAGAAGCAACTCCACTACCACCCTCTCCAACACTCTAGCTCTGTCTCTCTCCCAACCTTATTCCTCTCCTACACATATGCATGGATGCCGATCGATCTCCCTTAATACATGAGGTAGATCGATCTCCCCTAATACATGAGGTAGGCCTCTCTCCTCCTCCACACATATACCAGCCATTATACCTCCACAGTTAATTAGGCCTCCCTCCCCCCCCCCACACCGATAGTAGTGTGTTGTAGGTAGGTATCCATGCCACAGAGACAAACTGCACTTGTCCCCTCTCACGTTCCAGGCCAGCCACTCTATTTCTTTGACGTGGGCACACACAAATTCGATGGCACTCTTTATCGACTGCACGCGCACACACACACATCATCCCTCTCTTCGATTCTATGGACACCTCAAGCCGATGATACCGCAACTCTCTTCTCGTGGATCGCCCCCCTCTATATATATGATATATCCAGGACTCTATTTCACACACATTGCATATGTTACATTGTTTGATTGACCCCACCTCCCCCCCCCAAAAAAAACTCTCATGAACCCACACACTATTATCTCTCTACGTTTGTATCTCTCTCACACAACCCCATGTAGGTGGTGTACGTATACAAGAAGAGAATAGGTGCACCGTGCACGTACTCACGCTTCGTGCCCAGCCACACCCATGCGGGTACACGGTGGAGCTCATTTCTGTATGAAATGGCAGCCCACGTGCTAATTTGAACGCGTGTAGCAGTTGTTTACCTACGGAGGTCATGTACCACGCGTGCACGAAACAAAGTTCGACTTGATGTGTTGGCGCGTTATTTTTAAATAAAGTTATATCTCTCAATAGCACGTACATAGAATATAAAACGATTTTTATGGAGAAAAAGGTAGTCCGCTCCACTATATACAATGGAGCCTGCCTGCCTGGTTTGTCTCTCTTCAGAGTATCTCACACAAGATTACGGTGGCCTCTCTCTCTCTCTCTCACCATTGGTCACTTATCCGGCCGCATCCCGTCCGCCGGTGGAAAGGGAGGACGTGCATCGTTTCTCCGTTCGACGGCGCCGAGGCAGCACGTCCCGATCCGCGGTACACGTCGTTCTCTCTGACCAAGCTCCGGCGTGGTAGGGCCTACGCCACCTGCTCGCTGTCGCAGTATGGGCAGATTCTGCCCGCCATTGCTCACCTAGTTACATCCCGACTACCTCCAGGTATCCCCTCCGGCCTTGCTCCACTGCCCGTCTTCCCATGTCGCTGCGTGTGGATCTTCCATAGTTCTTTGCCCAAAACGTAGCTCATCCGGCGTACTTTCCATATTGCAATCTCGTCCTCACACCATTTTAGACAAACACAACCGTGTTGTTATCTTCCCTTAGGACAAGGAATATGCTTCTTTTTTGCCGTCGCATGTGTCATCAACTGTTATTGGCCAGTAATTGTTTCCTTTCTACCTCTTTTTTGCAAACAGGGCTATCCATTTCACCTCGTTGCTATTGCGACCTTTTGGTGAACTACACAAATCACTTTTTTCTTGAGAGTGTTTTGTGCAGTTCTACCAAAATGTCACACGGGCAACGTCTGTACATTTCAGTGCGACTGCACAAAGGGAGATTGGTTTTTCTCTATCCTCCTCGTCCAACTCCGAGCCTAATCTTCTCCAACTAGTTAGTCTTAAGAGAGACTGCAAAGGTGACCGGCTTCTATTTGTGTGTTTATTGTTTCATCAGCGGTCCTCTACTATCGTAATCACACTTAATATCTTTGGAACAGGGATGCTCAGCTCTATTTTAGTGGAACTGCACAAAATGATCGGAATGTTGCATGCTCCAAACAGGTACTTTTTTCCCAACATGCCTTGTTGATTTAGACAGAGCTGGGGGACGTTGCTGCCAATGAAAGCATGGATCAATTTTAATTTAACACCTTCTCACAACTTTGTCTTTAGTTGTGATGTAAATATTAGCTCTGATTAGCAAGGAAGTTAGTTTTTTATTGTTTCCGAAAGAGCATCGATGGCAAGACACACGAAACAAAAGCTAAAAGCTCATACCATTGTACAATTTCATGTCGCTGGAAAATTATTAGTATAGTACGTCAATTATGTAAACAAATGTTGGGCTTGATAGCATTGCCAGAAGCCTCTTCGGCATCCGGGTCCATGTGCCATGCACAAAATTATACTCCTTCGTTCCTAAATATTTGTCTTTTTACAAATTTCAAATGGGCATATTTTAGAGTGTAGATTCACTCATTTTGCTTCATATGTGTACTCCCTCCGTTCCTAAATATTTTTCTTTCTAGAGATTTCAACAAGTAACTACATACGGATCAAAATGAGTGAATCTACACTCTAAAATATGTCTATATACATCCGTATGTAGTAGGCCATTTGAATCTCTAAAAAGACAAATATTTGAGTAGTCACTCATTGAAATCTCTAGAAAGACAAATACTCAAGAGTATATTTAAGAACCTAGGGGGTAGTGCACAGCCGCATGGGAGACTCAGACTGGTCGTTGCGCCGCATTAATAGTGAGTAATGAGCAGTCAAATCATAAGCCCCAGCTTTCCCACTATAAGTTGCTCGGAAGAAGCAAGCAACCATCAATACGCTCTTCTTTGAATCCGCTCATACTACTCCATCCGTCACTGTTTATAAAGCACGCTTCAGAAAAAGAGAAAATCTCTAGGACCAAGGCGACTAGCGATCATCCTAAAAAATAGCATTGGTAGTTATAGCATGGCATCTATTACTAGAGGAAATAATGCGTACACACATGGATGTAGTGCTTCCACCCTGGGTACACACATGCATGCACTTACTCCACTCCGTAGTACTACATCAAGAGAAAATTGCGGTTACCACACCCTAATTAATTGAGCATTAAACCAAACGCGTCTAAAGTCTCTCTGGTGGTGGAAATGCATTGAGAGAAATGCACCATAATGAAGCACGCCCTGTAAACTGTGACAGAGGGATGAGTAGTATGAAGGTGCGAAACCAAGTACGCGTATGGCCAGTCGGTCAACGCACCTCCTCTTGGCATATCACTGACATGTGGGACCGGAGTGTGAGCAAACCGATCTCAATTGACGGCAAAATGGCCAACCCGCCGTTCCTTGAGAGAGACGAGGAGCGAGAACACACAGACGGGCTCGCATGAAGGCCAAGATATATTCGAGCATGGTTGATTGATATCATCATTACATGTTGGGCTGCCGTTTTCCGCCCTTCTCCGGAATAAATGTGTACTTTATCAGATATTAAAAAAAATAAGAGTACAGAGGCTCCACCATGCGGTTCTAGTAGTAGTAGTACTCGTACTACTAAACCTTGCGCTTGGCTCTTCGCCTCTTCGTGAAGTCGAACAATGATGGTACTCTGCATGTTCGATACTACAGTGTATGCCTCTGGCAATCTGACACCGAATGAACTGATGCATATCCACCGCCTGGGCGAGGGTACGTTGCATTAGTCAAAAGACATAAGCGAGCTTCACCTTGTCCTGCAAGCTTCTCCTTGTTCTGCGAGTTGACGGGACACACCAACAAGTAGTGCTAGTCCATACTCCCTCCTTTCCGGTTAATATGGCTTAATCTTTTTGCGGGCAAATGAGAGAGCTTTATTCATATATAAGCATTCTTAGGACGATCGGCCAAGACACTGGTCACTAGGAAGCGAGGTACCCCGCAAAAAAAGAAGTAGCAAGCGAGGTGTTTCATCAAGCCAGCTCTCGGCCACATTCAAAGTGCAGCAAGCACGGTTCACACAAAGATGCGTCACAAGGTTTGCTGACATGTTTACATGCTGAATAACAAAAAAGGAAATATTACCGAGCACTCCTATTTGTAACAGGATATGAGCCAGAATTAAGCGAGAATTGTGGCGAGTGTTCCATGTAATCAACTTCCATTATCACATGTGAGAACCCTCGAAGAGAACCAAATGTGTTGAAGATTGCTTTATCACATTTTAAAAATATAATAAGAGTGCAGACGCTCCTCCATCCGGTTCCTAGTACTAGTATAGTACATACCTCTATAGACTATGGTAGTAGTACTAGTACTAGTAAACTTTGCGCTTGGATGTTCGCCTCTTCGGGAAGTGCAACAATAATAGTACTAGTACAGTGTATGCTTCTGGCAATCTGACACCGAATTAACTGTTGCACATCCACCGCCTGAGCGAAGGAGAGCTTACATTAGTCAAAAGTTTCTCCTTGTCCTGCGAGCCACCGCGCGCAAGCTTCTCCCGTCCTGCAAGCTTCTCCTCATTCGGCAAGTTGACGGGACACAACAAAGTAATGCTAGTCCATACCGCCTCCTCTCCGGTTAATATGGCTTAATTTCAAACGAGATAAATACATTGTCTGTCACTATATATTTGTAAAAATACAGTTAGTGGACTTCATAATACGCTCACTGCGCTCAATATATACATTTTCCGGTGTTTATACGGTCACTAGCTCACCCTGGCTGAGTATGTGTGTGCATGCACGTGTAGGTTGAGCACTTGAGCGTGACCGTGTGTGTTCCATCGTGTGCTCGGACATGCATGCATTAGGGCGTCGCACACGTTTTTGCATCCATGTGTACGTGTGATTGTTGCATACACGTAGGGGGAGTACGTGTAGGGCCACTAAAGGAGCAACCAAATCACATAGTAAGTTAGTCGGAAGAAGCAACCATCATTTCACTCTTCAATGACACGTACACAATATAAAATAGTTGATATGGAGAGAAAAGGAAAACCACTATATATACACTAGCAGGAGCCTAAGCTACAAGCCTGCTTGCTTGGGTTTCTCTCTTCACAAGCATAGAACGACGGTGGCCACACAGCTGGTCACATATCCGGCCTGATCCCGCAGCTGGGGGAAGGGAACAATGTTCTGCGTAGACGCGGTCGACATCGGCGAGGGAGAAAATCCACAGTCGGTGCGTCCCAATCGGGGGTCACCGCGGTATGGGCCGATGCCGCGTCCCAACCGCCCTTCTAGCTACAGCCCGACGTCCCAGGTAGTCCATCTTCCCTTTGGAGCCGGCTTGCTCCACTGTCGCAGCTCCCCACGTAGCTCCATCTCCATGTCGATCTTTCTCTACTTCTATCGGCTTCTACTTGTGATGAGTTTATGTCTCATGAACTAGTGCAAGTACTATTATTCTAATCACACTTCTTCAATATCTTTGCCATCAGGGATGCTCAGCTCGATTTTAGTGGAACTGCACAAAAGCATCGTATGATCCGAGGGTGCCAGCCGTCTTTCCTTCGATGGGTTCTACCTGGCCAGGAAATTAAATCGTGTTTAGGGTTTAGGTTTAAGTCGTAGTGACCCCATGAGTAGTTTTTCTTTCATACACGCTCTCACAACATTTGTTTTTAGTTGTGAAGTAAATATTGGCTATGATCTGTGAATCATTGAGATGCATCAGCATGCGTGTTAGTTTTCCTTTGTATTTGATGGAATGTTGTAACGGGGCAATCTTGGAGTAGGAATGAAAATGGAGTGGAAAGTTTCCGTTTTTCCGGAGAGAAATGGAAACGGAGAGAAACCAACGTTTCGTTTTGTTGGATCGCGCCATCGAGCAAAACCAACGTTTAAATCACGTCTGTCGCGTTCGTGTCTCACCCTCCTCCACGACGCGGCCCCACACAGTCGCTTGGCATGCCACTCACCGCAAACCGAGTACGATAACTTTCCCGCCTGCTTGTCGATGGATCGCACCATGGAGTACTAGTACTACTGGAAGAGATTGACGAGTTGGGGGAGGACAGCTAGCTGTAGCACGGACGCCCAAGAAATTTTTACATGCATGTTGTGGCCGGCTATTGCGACCTTTGAATGTGGAGCAGTTGCGTGCACTAGGAAGCGGCGCGGGCGACGCTCTCTCGGCCGGCGCGCCGCTTAAATGCCGGCACCATCGAGAGGTCGCATCTGCTCTGGCCGGGCATGAATGCGGCACTAACTGTTTCGGGCGGGAAGCACGCGCGGGTGATGAAGAGGGTTCGGGTTGGTCGGGAGCGGCCGTGGCAGCGGTCCGGACGCCCGCAAACAAGAGATGATGTACGTTAATATTGCCATGTACATAATTAACAACGTAAATAATGTGCCAGTTGGACAAATATGATTGGAGATGGAGACGGAGATGGATATGGAATTTTACGTATACACGGATATGCATATCTATGTCTATGCGTGTGTGCGCCACGACTCTCGCGACCTGGAAGCGGGGGCGTGTTTTCGATCGAGTTTTCTTTCTTGGTACGTTAAAAAATTGTCTGCCAGTTTTCGTTTCTTTTTTCCGACAACGCGCGTATTTTATTTAAAACCACTGCTATGGAGAGATTGTTTTACTCCATTATAGCCTCTTGTATGATAGAGTTTCTCGCGTCTCGCTCTCTCACCCTCTCCATATCAAAACAATATGATAGTGTCCACACTATCTCTCTCCTCACCAGTGGTCACAGATCCGGCTGAATCCCGTCCGCTGTGGGAGGTGAGGAGGTGCAGCGTTGACGTTGTCGCCGTCGGTGATGGAGGAATCTGATGTGCACCGTCCTCTCGGAGACGGCGCTGGCGCGGAAGAAGGTCCTCTGCGCCCTTGTTCGCTGTCGTCGTGTGGGCAGATCCTGCCCGCCCACCTAAGTGACATCTCGCCCACCTGAGGTATAACTTCTTGTACTGGTCCAGCTCCCTAGGTCACTGCATGCGAGTTTTCTTCTATGCGACTACTCCCCAGCTCCCCATGTATAGTAGCTAGGGTTCGTCGGCTGGTCCAACATAACCTACTATTACAGAGGAAATGCCACTCGAAAAGTTGTCCCGATTTATGCCTCGGTGGAGGTATACATGTTGTTTCGACAAAAAGTACATGGTGGTTGTGCGGTCGTTGTCCATATGCTCCTATTGCTGCTGCTAATCTAATACTATCACTGGTTAAATGAAGAAATGTTTTTTTCTCGGGTATCCTGGTTTAGTTCCCATCAAGATAATCATGATGCTTCTTTTTGTTGGTGTACTTTTCATAATTCTTATTGACAATTGAGATGTCGTTGTTAATCTTGTAAAACAAAGTAACAACACTATATCCCTTTTTATATTTTTGGAAATAGCGATGCGTATCTCCATACCCGAGCATGTCTTCCTCAATTTCAGTGGAACTGCACAAAATTGGATGGCCATTGTTGTTCCGCCTCACTGTCCTCTGCCACGTGGTTCTTCCTTCCTCGAGCTTGACTACTGAGAAGAAACAGACCACAGTGAGGATTTGTCGAACTTCATAGGTGCCTCACCCAAACTTGATGCCAAATGGATGATGCATCACCACGATGACCTATCGATGCTCATGGTTGCGCCTCATGGTTGCGTCGGCTAGTGAAGCTGATCGATTTTCAATGAAAAACAAGCTGTCTTCCATTAGTGCTCTTTGCTTGTTACCCACAAAGATGATATCTTTCATCAGTTCACCTTGGTTGTGTTGGAGATGTAGTCGTCTTTCACGTTGGTGCAATTTTATCACACAATTGGCTATGAACCAAATGTTTCCTCGAAGAAGGATTGACGTTGGTACTAAGAGCATAAATTTTGTATTGATTTCTAAGCCTTCTCACAACTTTGTCTCCAGCTCCCATGTAATTTTATTTGTCCAGCTATTAACTTTGATTAAAAAATGGTGTGGACTAAAAAAACCAGATGGACGTAGTAGCCCTCCATTTTTATTTACTCTGCATATTAGATTTGACTGAAGTCAAACTTTGTAAAGTTTGACCAAGTTTAGGCCGAACACAAAAAACCATAATTATTAGAGAGGGCAAACTGTACATACTCTCAGACCTTTCTGATAATTGAAATTAAAATTCTTTATTTATACACACTCTCACACGTTTCCGATAATTTGGCGCATGTGTGGTTGTTCACTTAAGGGAGGGTAGTGTAGCACATGTGAAGGACAGGAAGTGCGACCAGGACGCGTGGATCGTTAGTTCATCGGAAGTACTCCCTCTGTTCCTAAATATTTGTCTTTCAAGTGGTTTGTAATGGACTACCACATACAGATGTATATAGACATTTTTACAGTGTAGATTCACTCATTTTGCTCCGTATGTAGTCATTTGTTGAAATCTCTAGAAAGACAAATATTTAGGAACGGAGGGAGTAGTAGTTTTCTTCATTGGTATGTTAAATAAAGAGTTTCGTTTCGTACTTACACAATTTAAAACGATTGTTATGGAGAGAATAAGAAAACCACTCCACTATATATTAGTCGTATACACGAGTACTATATGGACGCAACTTCATTGACTTTAGTTCACCTGCCTTTGGGTTTATGACAGGTGGGCCCAAAATGTGGCTGGCTCACCTGTCATACAGCCAAAAGCAGGGGCATTTAAGGCACCGAAGCTCAGTCCGTACTACAGTACATATATAAGTTGGAGCCTCGGCGCTTGTTCGCTAGGGTTTGCACTCTCGACACTCTCGCCGCACTACATATATATATATATATACACGCTGGAGGCTCAACGTTCCTTTGTTAGGGTTTACTATATTCACTGTCTCTCACCCTCTTCACTAGATCCAAACAAGACTGCGTTGTGGCCACTATCTCTTTCACCCCCCTCATAGCTGGCGAAGGAGGCGTACGGATCCCATCGCACCGGGAATGGGAGGAGGTGCAGTGTTCACTCTATCGCCTTCGGCCAGGGAGGCAATCCACTGCCGATTGCGCTTTTCTCTTTCACCCAGCGCCTATGCGGGAGGGCCACCGACCCCTTCTTCCTCAATGTCGTACGTAGTGTGGGCTGATCCAACCTCCCGCTGCACGCCTTGCCACATCCTGATGACCCTAAGGTATAAGTTTCTTTCAAACCATCATTGGTCTAGCTGCATGCTGATCTTTTTCAATTTTGTAGTTGAATCTAGGTCTTGGTTCAAAGAGGAAAGAAGGGTGCGGTGGGGTGGAGCATGAATCTAGGATGTGACTCAATGAGGAAAGGAGGGAGGGAAAGTAGTATAGACTAGCTATCCAGCCACTTTGTTGGTCGAAAACGGAAAAGGTGGGTAACCCGGTACACACATCTATAAGGAACCGAACTCTCTGTTGAAAAGGGAAAGAAACTGGGGGGTTAGGTAGTTTGTGTAGGACTAGATTTGCTGCCCTCACATCAGAAAAAGTTTCAAAGAGAACAAATATGGGACCAAGGCAGATATGCTGCTTGGCTACATACTCTGCATCACCCATTTATACGTGTGGACGCACATGGTGCTGGCATGTCCCATGTCCCATCCACATGATCATGCAGTGTGTTTTGAGATGTTGTGCTACTTGTATTGGTACTGTTTTAAATAAATGTTGAATTGAATCTATTGTATTTTAAGCAATGCCACTCTCAGAATTAACTACTGAACTATTTTAAGAGAATTTCTCTGTTAATATCAATCAATGCAACCATTTTAGAAATGCTATTGTCCTATACTTTGTTTTCCATCAAGATAAGGTAGATGCTTCTTTTTGTGGCCGCATGTTTCATCCTCCTTTATTGGCAGTAATTGTTTCCTTTTTGCCTCTGTTAAATCAGGGATATATATTCAACTTGTTGCTATATCAAACTTAAATGTCACACCGGCGACTTTACTTGATTTCAGAGTAACTGCACAAAACGAGATTGGTTTTCCTATTTGTGTTGGCAGATTCGTATGTGATCTTGTGTGCGTCATGATAGGTTGGTACTTGCCTTCATCCACATGATCGTGCAATGTGTTTTGAGATGATGTGCTACTTGTATTGGTACTATTTTAAATAAATGTTGAATTGAAGCTATTGTATTGTTGTCTTTTCCCATTAAGTAGTGAACAAAAATGGGACCAACCCAGACATTATGCTTGTTGCTTTGTTAGAACAAACTCTGCATCACCCCCTTTATAAGTAGATGGAAGCACATGTTGTTGTTGCGCCCACTCTCCCCTGGAACTATTTATGCTTTTTGTTAATCTAATGCCGCTGGTAAAATTAAGCAATGCCACTCTCAGAATTAACTATTGAATCTTCTTTCAAAACTGCAACACTTGTTAGGGATTGGCGGGATTACCATTTTTGTGGCCGCATGTTTCATCCTCCTTTATTGGCCAGTAATTGATTCCTTTTTTGCCTCTGTTAAAACAGGGATATCTATTCAACTTGTTGCTATTGTGACATTTTGCTTTGCTTAATTTTGGTGGAACTACACAAAATGAGACCGGATTTCCATATATGTGTTGAGATCTTTCTCAGGTCTTCCTCACAAGTTGTTTCAAATCTTGGTAAAGGTCAGTACCGACTTTCCTCAGAATTAACTACTGAATCTTAGTTCAAAACTGCAACACTTGTTAGGGATCGGCGGGAGTACCATTTCTGCTAGGGATCGGCCAGAGTACATGTTTAAGAAATGTATTGTTCAGATAATGTCTCTGTTATTATATATCAGTTACAGTGTTTTACAAATGGTACTATCCTGCTTTGTAGTTCTTTCTACATGTTTAACCAAGGTATTGTTAAGATAATGTCTCTGTTAAAATGAATCAGTCGCATTGTTTTAGGAATGATACTTTTCTGCTTTGTCGTTCTTTATACATGTTGAAACAAGGCAATGTTAAGATAATGTCTCGGTTAATATGAATGAATCACACTGATTGAGAATTGCTACTCTCCTCCTTTGTTTCCCATTAAGATAAGGTAGATCAGTAGATGTTTTTCTTCTGGGAGTACAAGTAATCAACCGTTATTTCTCAGTATTGTTTCCCTTGTACCTTTTGTTGCTTACAGGGATATCAAAATTAAAGCTCGGTTTATTCCGACTTCGATTTTAGTTGAACTGCACAAAATGAGCCAAAGTGTCTAAGGCAAACTGCTACATTAGTGGGTCCAGTTGGTCTTACCACTTTGCAGAAAGAAGCAGTCACTGTTTGCGCTACATTACACAAGGAATGATTGAGAAGCTTTACAGAGTATTAGTAGACGCTGGTGACATAACTAGTCTGCAGAGAGCATAGGAAACTCTACAACATGTGGAGTGCACTAGGCAAAAAGTGCCCAAACAAGTACAGGAAGCCAGGACAGGACTCCAAACCTTTCAATGTCATTCTAAGCAACAATGATGGGGCATCTGGGTATGGTACTTTATTTACCGTACTTTCAGTTTGTTAGTCCACCGATTGGTGGGTTGACACTGGGGCCAATATTCATGTGTGTGCTGCTGTGTCTTTGTTTTCTTGCAGCATATAAATACGATATCCACAGGGATGCTCAGCTTGATTTTAGTGGAACTGCACAAAATTTCCATATGGTTTATGTCCTCCATAATACTTCATCATGCACAATACATCGAATGGTTCTCTAATCATTCGTCGCCACCTTGAGCCACCGGAGTATATGTTTGAATGGTGCTGCCAGCGTCAGTCATTAAGAAGGGTAAGAAGAAAGACAAAAAGAGAGATGGCTGCTTTACTTGTGGTTCGGAGGAACACTGGGCAAACAAGTGCCCAAACAAGTACCAAGAAGCCAGGACAGGACTCCAAGTCTGTCAATGTCACTCTAAGCAACAATGATGGGGCATCTGGGTATGGTAATCTGTTTACCGTACTTTCAGTTTGTTAGTCCACCGATTGGTGGGTTGACACTGGGGCCAATATTCATGTGTTTGTTGATGTGTCTTTGTTCTCTAGCAGCATATAAATATGAAATCCACAGGGATGCTCAGCTTGATTTTAGTGGAACTGCACAAATTGTTCAGATGGTTCGTGTCCTCCATAATACTCCACATCATGCACAATATATCGAATGGTTCTCTAATCATTCGTCGTCACCTTGAGCCACCGGACTATCAAATGACAAACTGATGACAAACCCTGCCCGTTCCACAATCATAGGCATTACATATTTTGAATGGGAAAAGCTTTTCAAAGTTGACATTAGTTTAATATATTGGAATTGAAAAACCTTGTCAATTTTTGCTCATTGATGTTAGCCAAAATACATACATTTGATATTTTTGAGTGGGATGCCCTTTGCTGTGAGGAACGTCGATCATTTTTTCCTATTCATGTCTTCAGTTCAGAAGTAAATATTTACTCTGCTGAGATGCATAGTCACATGAATGTTGACTTATGTAAGATATTTTAAGAGTTCGTTCTGAATATTGTCTATGTAATGCCAGGCCTTGTGTTTGATTGCAAAGTTGAGCTTGGAATGTTGTGGCATGCGGCATCACGAGCTGTTCACCGTGCCTCCTGAGAAAAATGCTTCGTATTGTTTTGCATGTCGATCTAATGCCAGTGATTTGCTTGTTAGGAAGATCAACCTCTTCTGTTGTTTCCGTGCTTAATAAGTTCAACATCTTATGTTTCATTCATAGCCTATACAACAAGTCGGGTAGGTTAGACGTGAAACCATATGATCTCCTGACCAACTCATCATCTTAGGCCGTGATTGGATCGTAATTTTCCAACCAAAACCGCTTGTAAAACGGATGCTTGTAAATAAAAGAAGATGGTATCGGGCAAAGCGCTTGGTTGGTCGATTTCGACTAGTAAAATATACACCGGTCTCTCAAATTACACGTGTAACCCGCCGATTTTACTTACAGACATCGGGCCCTCGGTTTCATTACGCCTGTATTTTAAGCGTTGTTTCCGATGAAAGTAAATTACACTTGTATCTTAATACAGGTGTGAAATAAACCAAAGCTCCCAAGCGCGGCCTTACCGTTTCATGCCGTCTCAGTCTCTCGAAGGTGCTCATAGGTGTCCGATGATCCTGGCTTCCTGAATGAGCAGCGGGCGCTGTATCAGACCATCCGTAGGGCCCGTGAGGCCCTCTCCATCGTCCTTCGAGTTCTTGCGCTCGTCGTGGCGCCGAGCATTGTTAACATGGTCAATGAACATGAGGATTCAGGAGATGACTTTATTTTGACTGGATGACAGTAGGGACCCACTAGGGCCATAGCCGTACGTACGCAAGTGCCTCCTTATTATGTACAACTATTTTTTTTGCTTCCTCCTGGTTTCCTGACATCACGTTCCCACACCATTGTCAACCTATGTAGTCAATATAAACGAGAGAATTGCACAAGGTGTGGTCGACAGTTGGGACCAAGCAGCTCGAGTAGTATTTGTGTTTTTGAGGTGTGAGCACTATAGAGTTTTTCTTGGCAATGTTTTCGTTGTTGTTCAGAGGAGAGCGGGGTATTAACTGGGTGGGATGTGGCCCGTCTAGCCCAGGACAGATATCCATCCCAGATATTAATTTTTTTCCAGATGAAAATGGCTAGCCCAGCTATACGTTTTTTTGAGGAATACCCAGGCAAGGTCAACTTGTTATTCTCCACCCCGCTGGGCTGCAAATCTTTCCTAGGAGGGATGCATTAGGCTTAACAGGAAAATGGGCTTTAAAATAATAAATGGGATGTGATTATAAAATCTAGGCAATAACTATAAAAAATGCACCAAGCACGAAATTAGTTTATAAAATATTATTTATGGATTTTTAAAATCTTAATTTTTAATTGTTGCACGCGCAATGTTTCGTTAGATTTTTACGTAATACAAATTTATATTTAATCTGACTAGAAATTTTGGGATAAAAATATTTCGGAGCCCATCAAAATGTGGGAAAGTTTATTGAATTCTGTCTTGAACGGTTGGTTGAAATTATTAATTGTTGACCTAGCTAGAAAATGGGTTGTAATTTTAACAAACTGTAAATGGGCTGTAGTAAATTCCATTAGAATTCAAAAATGGGTTGTACATTCTTACAAATCGCAAATGGGCTATAAGTTCTCTGCCACACACTTGTGGGCCTACTAAGTTGACGTGTCCCCTAAAAAAGAAGTTGACGTGTATGCAAGGCTTTGTCAACTTATTATAGTCAACACACGGTTCTAGCAGCATGGGCCGTTGGATGTCCATCCAATGGATGTTGTGCTTCTTCTTCAATCTCGGATATTCTAGCTTCACCCACCCAAAGAATGATTCCTCCCCCTGACATCTGGGGCGCACCGTTTTAGAAGCTGACCTGTGGGCCTACTAAGTTGACGCGTACCAAGGGCTTTGTCAACTTAGTCAATATGAATGATTCTAGCTGCAGTGACCGTATGATGTCCATACAACGGCCGTAGTGCTTCTTCAACCTCTGGTCTTCTTGCTCCAGCCGCCCAAAGCAGCCCCGGTCGTGCCGCCTGCTCCTGCCTCCCGTGGCCGGCTATGCTGCCGTGGAGGCCTCACCGCCCCCTACTACTCCCACCGCTGGCCAGGCCATCCCTCCACTCAACCACACCCCCTGTTATTCTGCAGCGACGGCAGCCTCACACCGTAGCCGAACCAGTCACTACAAAAAAAGACACATCCGTGACATTTTGGGCCGAACGAAAAAATTTCTGTCATACATATGACACTTCTATGACGATAATTGTTACAAAACCCGGTATCATCATAGATGTGGTGGGCTCCTACTTCTATGACAAAAAATCATGACAGAAAATGGGCTTTTCGTCCTGGGCGGGCCGGAGACGCAACTGCATGACATTCTTTGGGTCGTCCATGACGGAAAAAACCGTGGTAGAAGCGAGGGGGAGGAAAATTTCGGGGAGTTCCCGGTTATGGTGGGAGGTCAGGGGCCGAGCGATGCGCGTTTCTCTCATACACGTACGCACGTGTGTGCGAGGCGTTGGCTCTAACTGAACCCGAGTGAGGCATTGGGCTCTAACTGAACCCGAGTGAGGCGTTGGGCTCTAACTGAACCCGAGCGATTGCACTGCAGGCTACGCGTTACTGAACCCGAGCGATCGATCGATGGCTGTTAATTGAACCCGATCGAGCGATTCCTTCGCTACTGCTACTAACTGAAGCCGATCGATGCTGCCTCTGGGATGAACAGTGAGCGTTGCGGGGGGCGGGGGGTTGGATGAACAGTGAGCGGTGGCGTTGCCTCTGGATGAACAGGACCCTGTGGTGTGGTGAAGGGCTGGATGAACGGTAGACGATGGAGGGGTGCCCGTGGAGGGGTGGTTGAACAGGACCCCGTGGTGTGGAGGGCTGGATGAACAGTAGACGGTGGAGGGGTGGTTGAACAGTAGCCGGTGGAGTAGCGCGCGGTGGAGGCTGGATGAACATGAGCCTGTGGAGGCTGGAGGAGGTCGACGGTGGAGATGAACAGTATCCCGTGGAGTCCCGTTTTGCGGTACGCCACACCCCTCCCGATGAACAGGACCCCCATTTCGACTGTAGCGCTCCAACACAAGTCCGTTTCGTCCGTTTTGCGGTACGCCACACCCCTCCCGATCAACAGGACCCCCGTTTCGACCATAGGAGGTCCGTTTCCTCCGTTTTGCGGTACGCCACACCCCTCCTGATCAATAGGACCCCCATTTCGACCGTAGGAGGTCTGTTTCCTCCATTTTGCGGTATGCCAGACCCCTCCCGATCAACAGGACCCCGTTCCGAACATAGGAGGTCCGTTTTCTCCGTTGTGCGGTACGCCAGGCCTCGTTTCCATCGCCTGTTCCATCCAAGCCCTCCCGATGAACACGACCATACATTCCGTTCCGACCCAGCCGGTTAACTCCCACGAGTTTCGCTGCCTCCTGATGAACATGACGCATTCCATTGCCTCCCCATGAACACGACGCATTCTGTTGCCTCCCCATGAACACGACGACGACGATGTTTCTCCGTTCCGACCCAGCCATGTACACGAGCCTTGGCCGTACGTATGCGCGAGTAGGCGTTCGAGACCCCGCCTGTATGTACACATACGTGGCCGTATTTTCTTTCTTGCACCCTGGCCGCTGTACGTACATGTACATGCTACATGCGCGCCTCTACTACGACACGTACACGCCTCTACTACGACACATGCGTGCCTCTACATCCACCAGTATATATGTACGTACACGTTCGCGACCAGAATGACAACGCTACGTACGCTTCGACCAGGTCGGTCCCGACTGTCAGGCACTTCCTTGCCTGCGAAGATGTAGCTGGTGGGTCCTAGCAGTCAGGGGGGCGAATCGTTTTTTTTGGCCCGGACGCACTTCCTTGCGTGCGAAGATGTAGCTGGTGGGTCCCAGCAGTCAGGGGCAAACATTTTTTTTGTGAAATACGGTGGCCTGTCCGGTGGGTCCCCGCTGTCAGGTGGAGGAATAATTATTTTGCACGTAATAAGGAGGCACTTCCTTGCTGCGGCCGTGGACCCAGCTGTCAGCCTCTCCATGTACAGTCCATGTCCGATGGAAGCTGTTACTTGACCATGTTGACCACGCCGTGCCGAGAGCACCAAGGCGGTGGACGACGGTGAGGCCTAGGAAGGGGACGACGCGGAGTCGGGGAAGACGCGGCAGTGGATGCCCACGCATAGAGGAGTACGAGGGTTCACTAGTTCGCTGCAGTGTGAGGCTGTCGTCGCCGCAGAATAACAGGGAGTGTGGGTGAGTAGAGGGATGGCCTGGCCAGCGGTGGGAGTAGTAGGGGGCGGTGAGGCCTCCGCCGCATCGCAGCCAGCCACGGGAGGCAGCAGCACGAGGCACGACCGGTGTTGGTTTGGGCGGCTGGAGCAAGAGGACCGAAGGTTGAAGAAGCACTATGGCCATTGGATGGACATCGTACGGTCACTGGAGCTAGAATCATGCATATTGACTAAGTTGACAAAGCCCTCCGTCCCCGTCAACTTAGTAGGCCCACAAGTCAGCCTACCACTATACTGGATCCCAGCTAACAGGGGGTATTCATTTTTTTGTGCGTAATAAGGAGGCACTTCCTTGCGTGCGAAGATATAGCTGGTGGGTCCGAGCTGTCAGCGGCGGTAACGTTTTTTCGCAAAATACAGAGGCCCTTTCAGTGGGTCCCTGATGTCAGGTGGAGGAATCATCATTTTGCGCGTAATAAGGAGGCATTTCCTTGAGTGCGGCCGTGGACCCAGCTGTCGGCCTCTCCACGTACAATCCACTTCAGATGCATCTCGGTCGTTGACCACGTTGACCAGGCCGCGCCGAGAGCACCAGGCCGGTGGACGACGGCGAGGCCTAGGAAGGGAACGACACGGAGGCAGGGAAGACTCGGCAGTTGTTTCCCACGCGGAGGGGAGTACGACTGTATGAGGGTTTACTAGTTCGTCTGTCGTCGCCGGAGAATAACAGCAGGTGTGGGTGAGTAGAGGGATGGCTAGGCCAGCGATGGGACTATGATGGGGCGGTGAGGCCTGCGCGACAGCACAGCCGGCCGCGGGGAGGAGGGAGCAGGCAGTCCCGCCGGTGCTTGTTTGAGCGGCTGGAGCAAGAAGAGAAGAGATTGAAGAAGCACGACGGCCGTTCGATGGACATCCAACAGTCACTGCTTGTGCGTCAACCTTTTTTTAGGAAAGCCTCAAATCTGTGGAAAACAGCATACAGCCCATCTGCCATTATTTATAATAATTTACAGCCCATTTGCTAATTCTTAAGGGTTTTTTTGGAGCCCGTATTCTTTTTGTTAGCATTACAGCCCATATTGTGGCCATGGTTAAAAAATTATACGAAATTTTGAATATTTCAGTGCGGTCCGAACTGTTTTTAATCCCGAAATTTCGACTCACATTCAAACTGATTTTAAAAATAAATGTATATCAATATAAAATCCAACAAATTCTCCACGCATAAAAATCAATGTAATTTAAAATCTTGAACTGAAAAAAAGATATTTGAAACTAATTGCCGGTTTGATGTGTTTTAAAAATGTACATCCCATTTCTCATTACTGATAGGCCATTTTCTGGGCCAGCCGAATGAAGCTCTCCTCGTCTTGAAAGATTTGCAGCCCAACAAGCCTGACAAAGCGGCTTACTTGGCAAATCACAAAAAAACTGGGCTGTGGCCGTGGACCCAGCTGTCAGCCTCTCCATGTATAGTACTCTTCCGATGGAAGTCGGTCGTTGACCACATTGACCATGCTGCGCCGAGAGCACCAAGGCGGTGGACGACGGCGAGGCCTAGGAAGGGGACGACGCGGAGCCGGGGAAGACGCGGCAGTGGATGCCCACGCGGAGAGGAGTACGAGGATTCACTGGTTCGACTGCGGCATGAGGCTGCCGTCACCGCAGAATAACAGGGGGTGTGGGTGAGTAGAGGGATACCCTGGGCCAGCGGTGGGAGTAGTAGGGGGTGGTGAGGCCTCCGCGGCATCACAGCCGTCCACGAGAGGCAGGAGCACGCGGCACAACCGGCGCTGCTTTGGGCAGCTGGAGCAAGAAGACGAGAGATTGAAGAAGAATGTCGGCTGTTGGATGTAAATCCAACGCCTTCTTAGGCTTCGACCTACTGGCCCACATGTCAGCCAGTCCATTTGTTTTTTAGTCCATTTGGTGGGCTGGGTGAAACAATGATGTAGCATCTATGTAGCCCGTTTAAATCTCATTTGCATTTTTCTCGAAATCCGCGGACTTGCTGGGCTGGGTGAAAATATCATGTTAGGCTAGACAGAGAAATGTTATAAAAACATAAATACATGATTGCACGTCAGTAAAATCTTTGCAAGCTTATGTACGCAATCACTAGGAGTTAACTTGCCAAGTTATATATAAACAATTATTATTATTATTTTGTAAGAACTTTCAACTTACAAAATAAAAAATCATTTTAATTTGATGAGTTAATAGTACATGGGGTATTATTATTTTTTAGGCTAGACGTGGGACACTTGAGTTGGTTCTAGGGGAAAGTACTGGGAGAAAACTCAGTTTACATCGAAAAAGAAAGTGGGAGAAAATTTAGAGACCTGCTGGGTCCACCTGAGGAGGGGAATATGTTGGGAGGAAGGAGATTCAAAGCACGGCAGCCGAGTGAACTAGTTTTTTACGGACAAGTGAACTAGTTTACATACATAAGCAAATAGCCACTAAAAAAAGCAATCAGGTTAATGGGTTCTTAAAAGAAATATTTCGGACAAAACAGATAATTACGACACATAGGCTACTGCATGAAACACTCATATGATAAAGGTGCTTATAAACAGATAAAGTACAACATCTAGACCTTCCTGGCACGCTTGATCATGACGCTGCGGCTGTCCGTGTACTCGTCGGTTACGGGAAGCAGACACACCCTCACGTCCAAGATCTTCCTGTACATGTCGTAGCATGCGTATGCGTCCTTGGCCGCGTAGGTTATGTAGGCTAGATTCAGAGGTACCTCCCACGTGTTCAGGTCGTCTTCTTTCATGTTGGCGTATCAGGGGTTGATGATGGTCTCAGCGAGGTCAACCACGGAGTCCTTCTCATGCCCGTTGCTGATGATCTTGTATTACTTCTGGATGTCGACAAGCTTGTTGCACCAGATGGCCGAATCGTCGTGTTCTTCCTTCTCTCCACTATAGCGAAGGTGCAGTCGGCGCTGCCGATGAAACAGGAGAATGCTCCAGAACCTGGTGCAGCCATAGGACTGAGGCGAGGCAGAGCTTCACCGAGTCCGTATCATTGGTGTACATCACATTCAACTTGGTGCGGCCATAGGACTGAATGGCGAACTCAAAGGGGAACTCCTTGCTGAAGTCCATATCTAGCAGGCTCACCCCTCGGATCGCCATTGGAGTCTCTTCGAGTGAACGAGTGTGTAGGCGGCGGCAGCAGTTCGTTTTTCAGCTCTTGGGGAACTGGATTGAACAGCAAGCTGAGTGTGTACAGGCGACAATAGTTACTACCCCTCCCTCGTCCGCTGCACGCCCGGCAGAAGATGCACCCTTGGCCACACGTCGGTTCACAAGCGGGTCTGTATTGGTACTATAATAACAGGAGTTAGTGGTCACTGTACTTAAATTTAATTAGCTTTAATAGAAATTTATACTTAAAACAAGCAATGCATTCGCTCGTTCTATCAGTGCCATAGGATCAACATGCACATAGAATTATTATTCTCAGGACGCACACGATCAACACATTTGTCGCACTTTCACAAAGATAATACTACCAAGTTTAAACTATTTGTTATGGTTGTTTTCCTCTGCATCATCATGTCGTGTTTCCCAGCTTGCAAGATTCAGAACCAACAAATAAGATCCAAATAATAAGTACAACAAAGATGCATACACATATCATTGATTCCCAGCTTGCAAGATTCAGAACCAACAAATAAGGTCCAAATAATAAGTACAACAAAGATGCCTACATATCTCATTGATTCCCAGCTTGCAAGATTCAGAACCAACAAATAAGATTCAAATAATAAGTACAACAAATATGCCTACACATCTCACTGATTCCCAGCTTGCAAGATTCAGAACCAACCCATTAGAGCCTTTTGATAAAGTGAATATCGGGATTAAATCCATCTTGGCTAGCCATGTCATACAATTGAAGAACTTGGCGAATGCTCTTGACCGTCACAACATCTGTAGTTGAGTATTCATGTTTGCACAGCACGTTTGCACAGCACAAACAAGGAGGCAGGAGAGCATGATTTCGCTTTAATAGCGGCCTCCTTGAACTCAACCTCCAGCTCTACTTGGATGAGGTCTGCCTGGAGTTCCATGATTCAATTCATGTGCCTTTTTCTGCAGTTCACTTGAAATGAAGCAAAGATTGCATCATTCAGCTAGCAAGCAGTACTTGCTCTTGTGAGCTGGCAGGTTCTTCTTCAGTAGTTGCACTAAAATTGAGGAACATTAAGGTTGGTTGTCCGGATCATGTAAGGTGCAACTATAATTTTTCTTATCCCTTTGTGTAGTTCCACTAAAATAAAGTGCCATTGTGGTGACAGTGACGGCTCCATCTTGCAAAGGCTAATAAAATGTTGCACGAGATTACCAGCAGAACTTGACGGAGATTTTGGAAACTCCAATCACCATTTTGTGCAGTTCCACCAAAATTGAGAGATGTTGCCCACGTGACATTTTAGTTGAACTGCACAAGACACTCATTCCAAAAAAGTGTTTTGTGCAGTTCACCAAAAGGTCGCAATAGCAACAAGGTGAAATGGATATCCCTGTCTGCACAAAAAGATAGAAAGTAAACAGTTTCTGGTCAATAAGAATATACAAAACATATACAAAATGAAAAGAAGCATCTTAATTATGTTCATGGCAATCACGCAAGGACAGTAGAAATTTTAAAATGTCAGCAATGCTTCATGTTACCAGAAGCATTACGATCAACAATGAGATTCCTCAAATATGGGATTACTTTAATGGTGGCATTGCTTGTTTACCAGACACAGTAAATCAACAGCAGCTAAAGAGTTGGTTTAAGGGCATGGGACCGTGGGGACACCAGGACACTCAGCAGCGTAAAGGAGCAACTTACTTATCATACTGGGGAAAACAGCAGGAGTGCCATTTGTAACACAGTTTAATTGCATCTTATCACTGGAGGCATTAGATTAACAAGAACACTGGTTAGACATGTCCCTAAGGTAACAGTGTGATCACTTCATTTTACATGCGCCCTTACATTAATAACAGCAAAAGGTTGGTATAAGGACATGCTACAGTGGACGCATCAGCACAATGTACCTACAAGGAGGCATAAAGTGGTGATGCCGAGTTTGTTCATGCTATGTGAGGGCAGCAAACCTAATCCTGGAGACCTTGTACTATGTGAGGGCAGCAAATCTAATCCTGGAGACCTTGTACTATGTGAGGGCAGCAAATCTAATCCTGGAGACCTTGTACTATGTGAGGGCAGCAAATCTAATCCTGGAGACCTTTTACTATGTGAGGGTAGCAAATCTAATCCTGGAGACCTTTTACTATGTGAGGGAAGCAAATCTAATCCTGAGACCTTTTACTATGTGAGGGCAGCAAATCTAATCCTGATTCCTTTTACTATGTGAGGGAAGCAAATCTAATCCTGGACATACTCTGTTGACTTGTCCACCAGCCGCCACTTTCTATCCTTTTTTCCACCAATAATAGATTTGTTCCTTATCCAGTTTGTACTGCGTTTTCCCATTATTTCCCTTTTCAACCAAGAGACCGGTTGGGTATCCGGTCTCTACTACTTTCACCATATTATTTCCTCTTTGAATCAAGTCCTAGATTCATGCTACAACTTTCCCCTTTCTTCGTTGTTGAACAAAGCCCTAGATTCGAGTGCATGAAGTAGCTTTACCTCAAATAACACTAAAAATTGAGGTGGCTTTGGAAGAGCTGATGGGAGTAGAAAAAGATGCACATGCAGACACGTGGGGAGCTGGGGCAATAGAGCAAGGCCGCTTTCGAAGAACTTATACCTGAGGTTCGCCGGGATATCGGCGGCGGCAGGTCGGATCTGCGGACAATACGGCAGGGAGGAAGAAGGGTCGGAGGACCTCTCGAGCCGGCGCTGTGTCGGAGAGAACGACACGGGCAGAGGATCGGGCCCCTCTGGCAGCTGTGGGTTTCCTCCCTCGGCGACGATGACCGCGTGAACGATGCCTGCGGTCACCAGCACCGTCTGGAAACGCTGCACGGTGCGGGGCCGCAGGTCGGCGCCTTGGATGATTTGGCACAGCCGACTGCCGCTCGCATCCATCGCCTCCATAGGTGCTTGTGGCTTCTGGTCACTTGGTCTTGGATTGGAGTGAGCAGTGTTGCGTAGAGACTTCGGAGTAGATGGATTGGAGTGGTGGGGCTATACTAGCAAGTAGTTGTACGCACTAGTACAATAGTGGGCTCACATAGCAATTTTGTCTCATGCAAGAGGCTGGCTATATGCGTGCTCCAATGTTCGCAACTGCAACGTTCGGTTTGCGCTTGGCTCTTCGCCTCTTCGAGAAGACGAACAATGATGTTACTACTACTGCTTCTACAGTGTCGAATCCACTGCTGCATGTCCGTCCACCGTGAGCGGGACGGATAGCTTGTTGTAGAAGTACTACTAAGCAAAAGCATGTCCTCGTTTGCGAGCAACTGCGTGCATGGGTGAGGGAGAAGGCGTGTACTAAAATTAAGTTTCTCCTCGTTGTACGAGTTGAGGCGACACATCATAGCACTGGCCCCACATGCTTGCCTCTAAACTTGGCTGAAAGACCCGCAGTGTAGAATATATTTGCTGCAACCTCTAAAATTTACCCACCATAAATTAAAATATATGTGGCCATATGCATCGTTCTGATGCAGAGGCCGGGGAGTCCCCCCTTTTCGAAAAAAACAAATTAAAATATATATACCTATCTTGACCAGATGAGCGTGCAAACTACAATCACCAGGGTGTTAGGTAGGGCCAGAAGACTATTTTAATTTTTTTTAACTTTGAGACGGCCACATAGCATGGAGCCGAACCCAATGATTTTAAGCTTACAGGCACAGTACACGCTATCCTAGACTACTCTACACATGAAACTGCCACACGAGCGTCCGGGCTGTGCTTGGCTCTTCGCCTCTTCGGGAAGTCAAACAATGATGGAGTACTACTACACTGGAGGAGTACTACAGTACGCTTCTGGCCATCTGACACCGATTGAACTGCTGCATGTCCACCGCGTGCGGGAGGGAGAGCATGTAGCGAAAGCTTCTCCTAGTCTTGCCAGCCACCACGCTCATGGGTGAGGGAGGGACACTCCTGCCTTTGCGTGTATGATAGGTGGGCCCGACAGGTGTGTGGCAAACCTGTCATACAGCCAAAGGCAGGTGCAGTTAAGTCTGCGAGGGAGAGGATAATCAAACTTCTCGTTGATGTACGAGTTGACGCGACACATCAAAGCACTGCACTCGATATATTTCAATAATTTGCGTTTACCGATGCATTAATTACAATGCATGCATGCATGCCGTGACTCTCCTTTTGATACTCCCTCCGGTCCTTTTTACTCTGCATATTAGGTTTGTTTGAAGTCAATATCATCCAACTTTGACCAAATTTATACAAAAATTATTAACATTCACATAACAACATATTTATTATTAGATCCATCTCGAAATATATTTTCATATTATATTTATTAGATGTTATAGATGTTAATATTTTTTAATATAAATTTGGTCAAACTTAGCAAACTTTGATTTCAGACAAAGCTAATGTGCGGAGTAAAAAGGACCGGAGGGAGTACTTGCATGTGTTGATTTAATGCACCTTGAAGTAGTATAAAATATGTGACGGTAAAGCTTTGTAATACCCCGGCCCAAGTCGAGAGATGGTTGTGCACGAGGAGGGCGAGATCATGCAGACCGAACAGGACCCGATGATGGAGCTCTCTAAGGTCTCGATGGACCTCACCTTGCTCCACTGCTCCTTGTGCCTCCGCCCCTTGACGCCTCCAGTGTATGAGGTTCGAATACACCTCGTCCGTTTGGCTGATTGAGCAACGAGCACCAAAGGCTGGTGGAGGAATCCGTGGATGTTCTCAAGCAGCATCTTGAGGACACGAAAGAGCTCATCGCCGCTCGCCGCGGAGACTAGTTTCCTGGTTTCGTTTGATGTAATAATCGGTTTAGGATGTGGATTGTGTCATCGGTTGTGAAATGTTGGGTTCTAGCGCGGATGTTTGGCCTTTGTTGGCCTCTTGGGATGTTGCGATTTCAATCTGGTAGCTTTTAGTCCTTCGTGTTAGGCTGGAGTTGTGCTGAACTTCTTGTGAATTGTGGTGGTTTTCAGTAATGAAAATTGGAAGGGGCAAGCCCTTCTTTGATCAAAAAAATTAATTGTCCTTATATATTCATCAGTCTTGCTATAAGTCGCAGTAGATGCTATATAGGTCCGTCGGATCTTACATCAAGATCCGTGCTTTCATATTTTCTTTTTTCTCTCTTAAATCTCAATCGAGTGCGACATAGCCACGCCATTAAACAAAGGCTCGGGCACCATTAATGGAGACCTTGGGAGAGAGGTGGACAGCAGATGGAGGTCAAAGGGCTCTCCTCCCGATAAGCACGCGCAGGGGTCTGATCGCACGCCTCTCGTACTCAAATAGCTACCCTGCACGGCGCCTCCTAGCTAATAAAAAATGGGGACGCATGGCGGCACGTAAATGGTACTAGTAAGTAGAAAGCCCACCGTTTCAATAATACTTGTGTTTCCGATTGTAACGTGATAGCACTTGTTCCAAAATGACTTTGTTGATTGTTAATGTGTGCGCCTTCGCAAATCGGACTGCAAATTTACCACAGCATGTTGGTGCCATGTCATGGCACCAAGCCAAGTTTCATTATTTTCATGCGTGTTTTGGATTTACAGGAATTAAAAAACTAAGTTTCTCAATGTTTCCAACCCAGCCACGACGCCCAGAATTTTGAATTTCATTCCCATTTCTTGCATGGAACCTAGAAATTTACCCGAGGACACACATGTGATTTTTCAACCAACTTTGGTGCACTGGAACATGTGCTTGTATTTCAAATTTGAATTATGCACACAAAGGTGACACGTTCCCTCCCAGAACCACGAGCCTTCTTGAGAGAAGCTCCGATTTGCAAGAAGCTTATACCAAAATTTGTTCCTATTTGGCCAATTTTTTTTACCACAGCATGGTACTACCATGACATTACACCATGCCAAGTTTCATGATTTTAAAACCAAGTTTCTCAATGTTCTCGACTGAGCCACGATGCCCAGATGTTTGAATTTTATTCTCATTTTTTGCATGGGACCTACTCCCTCCTTCCATCTATATAGGGCCTAATGTGTTTTTCAAGACAGCCTTTGACTATTGACAAGATTAATAGCACATGAGATGTATACTATGAAAATTATATTATTGCAAGCTCCTTTTACATACAAATTTGAAGGTATGCTTTGTGTAAGTTGCATGTCATATATTATTGCTCTAACGTTTGGTCAAAGTTAGCCTCGAAAAATGCATTAGGACCTATATAGATGGAAGGAGGGAGTAGAAATTCACGGGTCGTTAATGGGTATAAAGTGATACATTGTTCATTATGGGTCAGTTTCACCATGAGCCGTTAATGGGTGTAAAGTGATACATTGTTCATTACGGGCCAGTTTCACCACGGGCCGTTAATAGGCCAAGAGTTACATAGGGCCTCATATGGGGCGAAAGACGTCATGGGCCATACATGGGCCAGAAGTGAAAACGGGCTGGAATCATATTGGATGGCCCAGATGACGCTACTGGGCCTAATTAATATAGGGCATAACGGGCCTTGGGTTAGCGGGCTGTAAATGGGCTATATGAGAACAGGCTGTTAACAGGCTTTCCATGGGCCGGCCCGCCACCTTTTGACCAAGTCAAATGGGCCGGCCTTTTCACAGGAATGGGCCTCTGTTGGGCCGTGCCACATGTCGACGTATCATAGGCGCCTTCTGTCCAATGAGTGGATGACATCTGTCCCAACGATGAGCCGACACGTGTTTCCTCCAGCCAATAATGATTTTATACATGGAAAATCTCCATTGGTCAGGGCTGTTAACGGGTTATCGGATCCAAAACCCGACCCGATAGCTTAACGGTGTTCCGTTATGGTGGATGCCACGTGTCGGTCACCCTTGACGAAAGCACTTCTGTGACGTGCGATTTATCGTCATGGAAGTGCACACTTCCGTGATGATAATTTTGGTAATGTCATGGAACACTTCTACGATAGCACAGGTATGACTATCTTGATTCTGTCATAAAATCGTCATGGATGTACATGCATGACAAAAAACGCGACCTACTGTGACAAACATGTATCATCACGGAAGTGTATTTTTTTGTAGTGAGTGAACCCTCGTACTCCTCTCCACGCGGGCTTCCACTGCCGCGACTTCCCCGGCTCCGTGTCGTCCCCTTCCTAGGCCTCGCCGCTCACCGTCGTCCACCGCCCTGGTGCTCTCGGCGCGGAATGGTCAACATGGTCAAGGAACGACTTCCATCGGAAGAGTACTGTACATGGAGAGGCTGACAGCTGAGTCCACGGCAGCCATAAGGAAGTGCCTCCTTATTACGCAGAAAATAATTATTCCTCCACCTGACAGCACGGATCCACCATACGGCCCACCGTATTTGACTTGTGGGCCTACTAAGTTGACGGGGACGGAGTGCTTTGTCAACTTAGTCAATATGAACGATTCTAGCTCCAGTGACCGTACGATGTCCATCCAACGGCCGTAGTGCTTCTTCAACCTCCGGTCTTCTTGCTCTAGCCGCCCAAAGCAGCATCGGCCGTGCCGCATGCTCCTGCCTCCCGTGGCCGGCTGTGCTGCCGTGGAGGCCTCACTACCCCCCGACTATTCCCACTGCTAGCCAGGCCCTTCGGCGACGGCAGCCTCACACTGCAGCTGAACCAGTGAACCCTCATACTCCTCTCCGCGCGGGCTTCCACTGCCGCGTCTTCCCCGGCTCCATGTCGTCCCCTTCCTAGGCCTCGCCATCGTCCACCGCCCTGGTGCTGTCGGCGCGGCGTGGTCAACGTGATCAAGGAACGACTTCCATCGGAAGAGTACTGTACGTGGAGAGGCTGACAGCTGGGTCCACGGCGGCCGCAAGGAAGTGCCTCCTTATTACGCGCAAAATAATTATTTCTCCACCTGACAGCAGGGACCCACCAGACGGGCCACCGTATTTCACGAAAAAACACATTTACTCCTGACTGCTGGACCCACCAGCTACATCTTCGCACGCAAGGAAGTGCGTCCGGGTAAAAAAACGATTCGCCCCCCTGACGGCTGGGACCCACCAGCTACATCTTCGCATGCAAGGAAGTGCCTGACAGTCGGGACCCACCTGGTCGAAGCATACGTAGCGTTGTCATTCTAGTCGCGAACGTGTATGTACATACTGGTCGATGTAGATGCACGCACGTGTCGTAGTAGAAAGAAAATACGGCCACGTACGTACATACGGGCAGGGTCTCGAACGCCTACTCGCGCATACGTACGGCCAGGGCTCGTGTACTTGGCTGGGTCGGAACGGAGAAACAGCATCGTCCTTGTGTTCATGGGGAGCCAACCGGCTGGGTCAGAATGGAGTGCGTCATCGTGTTCATCGGGAGGGCTTGGACGGAACATCCAATGGAAACAAGGCCTGATGTACCGCAGAACGGAGGAAACGGCCTTGTGTTCGACCGGCCACGTTCGAACCGGTATCATTTTCATCGGGAGGGGTCTGGCGTACCACAAAACGGAGGAAACAGACCTCCTACGGCCGAAACGGGGGTCCTGTTGATCGGGAGGGGTGTGGCGTACCGCAAAACGGAGGAAACGGACTTCTGTTGGAGCGCTACGGTCAAAATGGGGGTCATGTTCATCAGGAGGGGTGTGGCGTACCGCAAAACGGGACTCCACAGGATACTATTCATCTCCATCGTCGACCCCCTCCAGCCTCCACGGGCTACTATTCATCCACCGTCGACCTCCTCCAGCCTCCACCTGCGCTGTTCATCCACGGGCTCCTGTTCATCCAGCCTCCACCGCGCGCTACTCCATCGGCTACTGTTCAACCAGCCCTCTCCACGGGCTCCTGTTCAACCACCCCTTCACGGGCTACTGTTCATCCATCCCTCCACCGTCTACTGTTCATCCAGCCCTCCACAAGGTGGTCATGTTCATCCTGCCCTCCACGGGGTCCTGTTCATCCAGCCCCAACCGGCTCGATCGATCGGTGTCCTGTTCATCCAGAGGCAATACCACGGGGTTCTGTTCATCCACCCCCAACCGGAACTGTTCATCCAAACCCCCCCAGCAACGCTCATTGTTCATCCAGAGGCAACACCACGGGGTCCTGTTCATCCAACCCCACCGGGAACTGTTCATCCAACCCCCCCCCCCAGCAATGCTCACTGTTCATCTAGAGGCAGCATCGATCGGCTTCAGTTAGCAGCAGTAGCGAAGGAATCGCTCGATCGGGTTCAGTTAACAGCCATCGATCGATCGCTCGGGTTCAGTAACGCGTAGCCTGCAGTGCAATCGCTCGGGTTCAGTTAGAGCCCAACGTCTCGCACCCACGCGCGTGCGTGTACGAGAAAAACACGCATCGCTCGGCCTCGACCACCCACCGTAACCGGGAACACCCCGATATTTTCCCCGCCCCCGCTTCTACCATGGTTTTTTCCGTCATGGACGGCCCAAACAATGTCATGCAGCTGTGTCTCTGGCCCGCCCAGGACGAAAAGCCCATTTTCTATCATGATTTTTTGTCATAGAAGTAGGAGCCCACCACATCTATGATGATACCAGGTTTTGTCACAATTATCGTCATAGAACTGTCATAAGTATGACAGAAAAAAATTCCTTCAGCCCAAAATGTCACAGATGTGTCTTTTTTTTGTAGTGCTTCATCTCTCGTCTCACACGACACAATAAGCACACCCATGAGGACACATACAGAGAGGATATCCAGCGGTTCCAATGGCGCTCCCCGTGGCTCCAATGGCGCTCCCAGCGGCCGATGATGACAACGGCGGGCTGTTCACCACGCAACACGTCGTGGACACCCATGTGAGGGGGAAGGCTCTCTCGGTTGTGTACACGAACGATCCGGTCTCGGTGGAGAGATCCATCCAAACTATGGAGCAGTTCCTTGTCGAGGACAAATACCAAGTGGTCGGCTTCGACCTCGAGTACACCATGGGTCGTGCCGGGCACAATCAGAAGGTTGTCATCGCCCAGTTGTGTGTACGACATGACGTCCTCGTCTACCACTACCACCTGGCCACAAGGCCTTGCGAGCATTTCTCCAGGTTTATCAACAGCTCCGACTATGGTTTCGCTACGATGGACACCACTAACGATCTAAAAGCGCTCAAGGTTTCGGGATTGAAATGCCCGAATCTTGTCAACATCCAGCGCCACTACAAGGTCTGGGGCAGCGACAAAAACAAACTGAACTCCCTGGTTGACCTCGCCTCGGCCATCATCGACCCCTACTAAATGAAGATGAAGAATGAGAGCAATAAGGACAAGAACGCCTGGCACAGTGTGTGGCATGAGAGACTGGATGAACAACATGTCAAGTACGCGGCCATGGACGCGTACACAAGCTACGAGATGTACAGGAGGATCGTTGACATGAGGAACTGTCTTCTTCCTGCCGTAGACGAGGGATCGAGCCACAGAGCAGTGGCGGGAGCGTCACAAGAAGTAGATGACTAGACGATCATTTATCCTACTTTAGAATGCATGCAATTATTTATTAAGGTGTGTGCAAATGATCTGTATGGTCACTTATGTAATTGGATGTTTATTTCAGTTATATATATACATGTTATTCTTCTGTAGATAGAGCAAATCACACGGCTTATTAGCAGCAATCGGATGTGTTATTACTGGTTTTCGCACACATTTTTTATTACGGACCTGTTTGCCGCGTATCACACACTTCTTGTCAAGTTGAACTGCTTCCATTGAGTTGCCTAGTCACACACAGTTCACCCTAGTGAACCGTATGTTGTATATCGCACACACCTTCATTTGGCTGCCCATTTCTTTTGTTCCTCCTCATCACAAACAGTTAATTGAAATGAATCGTATGCCCTACATCGCACACACAACTGAAATCTGAACCGTGTTTGATGCATCCGTCAACGCAAACGTTTTGCACCTTTTTGACGGTTTTTTCCACCACTATTTGCGATTATGGCATCGCACCCAGTTTCGTCGAAGGGTCTCTGGTCGTAGTGTCGCATTTGGACCATCCTGCATTACTGCACCACATGCTATTAATCCTTATATGTCGCAAGTTATTGATGATGCTACTTCTGCTATGAATCATATTTATGATGATGCTAGTACCTTGCTTGATGATAATGATGTGCCACATGGTGATTTGCTTGATGAACAAATTTCTAGAGTAATACAACATGATGTTGTTGATTCTGATGATGGGCTTGAAACTAAAAATCTTGAAACACCTGCTAGAACTATCCCTCCTAGATATGAATTGCCTAAGGTATCGGAAGGTTATGTTATGAATGAGGAGACAACTAGAGATATTGTTGCTTGTAAGGATAGAGATGATCTAGAGAAATTATTATGCAAGTATAAAGAAAAATCTCTGAATGCTAGAATGCAATATGATCCTAAGTTTGCCACTTCACCTATTTTTATTGATGATAAGGATTATGAATTCTCTGTCGACCTAGAGTTAATTACTTTTGTTGAATCTAATCCTTTCCATGGTTATGAAACTGAAATTGTTGTGGCACATCTTACTAAGTTGAATGACATAGTCACCCTTTTTACTCATGATGAGAAGTCTCGTTATTATTTTTTCTCAAATTATTTCCGTTCTCACTAAAGGGTGATGCTAAAGCTTGGTACAATACTCTTGCTCTTGGTTGTGTGCGTAGTCCCTAGGATATGATTTATTACTTCTCTGAAAAATATTTCCCTGCTCATAAGAAACAAGCTGCATTACAAGAAATATTTAAATTTGGGCAAATTAAAGAATAG